>NC_041388.1:432849323-432858597 GCF_002162155.2 Triticum dicoccoides
CTAAGGGCTGCCCACTTGCTTCTCACACTACCACCCTCTCTCCAGATCTAAAAAAGACGGCCCCGCTCTCCCTCCTCACCGGTGGTCACATATCTGCCGGGGAAGAAAAGTACGTGCAGCATTGACGCACTTGTCGTCGGCGAGTGAGGTCACGCACTGACGACAAGGCCGTCCTCTCAGATGTAGCGCCCGCGCGGAATGGCCTCCGTCCCCAAGCTCGCTGTCGTAGTGTGTGCAGAGGACGACGACCACGAGCGAAGCCACTTCCTACCGACCCACAGGCATGCTACCTCTTTTCGAACCATAACCTTGTTCTAGTGCCCCATCCGCCATGTCGTTGCATGTGGATCTTTTTCCACTCCACCATCTTCCCAATTTGCTATCCTCTGCTCTGCTGGCCATGCAGACGAAAACCATAATGTGCACTATTAAAGGAAACCCTACTTCATGCAGACTAATTCATGTCTGGGTTCAAAAAGGAAAGGAAGGGAGACTGTACTGTCCAAGAGAGTAGGCGTCGAACCCGCATATAGGTTGAAAAGGGGAAAATCGATAGCTAAGGAACGAGTCTCGTGTCTCTAGGTTGAAGAAGGGTAGAAAGGCATGACAACGCAATAGAGAATGACCAGGTCGATCGGTTTGTTGTCCTCGCATAGGAAAAAGGTGGCTAAAGATAACAAAAATGGGATGTAATCCACATATGCTGCCTGGATATTTGTTGCTCTGGGCAACCATACCTCCCTCACCACTCTGCGTCCATGGATGTACATCGTACTGGTGCGCCCACTGTCCGAATGGGCCTCCCATGCTCTTATTGCCACTTTTCTTGCTGTTAGTATAACGCCAGCACTCAAGTCAAGGAATGCTACTGCTAAAGTGATGCAACATTTAACTAATGCCGCTCTCAGTCTAATGCCACCGATAAATTTAAGCAATGCCATTTAGTGTCACTGTATTATTTCAGGGTTAGCTGTTTATTGTGGATGTATTAAAGATTTTTCAGCTAAGGCATTCTAATGATGTTGCACAGCCAGTATACCAACGATGAAACTTGTTACTACCTTCAGATTTTTGCACTGTTAATGCTTATAGATTACATACCTCACTTTCATGAGATAAGTTAATTTTTTTGTACAGTGTCACCAAAATGCCAAGGCGCTGATGTCATTTTATTTCGGTTAAACTACACAGACAATTATGAAGACAAGAGGAAAGGTCAAGAGTGGGCACCTCCTCCTTCGGCTGTTCTCTTGATTCGTTCGATCAAGTTTTTATGTTTGATCGATTATCAAGATTGGGATAGCAATTTTTAAGGTCCCCCCGAGTTCGAAATGATATTTACCTTGGAGGTACATGGTTTGCAATTTTTTTATACTGTCATTAGTTAATAATGCTAGTTACCTTTAGACTTTTGTATTTGGTTTAATGCTCATGCATAGCTAGTATACCAATGCTGAAACTTGTTACCTTTACATTTTGTATTGTTAATTCTTATAGAAACCTTCCAGTGCTAGAGTTTATTGAAATCTGTTCAGTTAAACCATTGTACTGTACCCTATAATAAAGTAACTACTCTACTGGTGCACTAGCCACTGGATTAGTGTATATTTGTAGTATTCGAATGGTGTTGCATTAGCGTATGGACAAAAATAAAGTGTGGCAAGCTTTCCTAGATATGTGCTCAAGAAAACTATTACCTGTTTTTCTAAATACTAGATGTTTGGGTACTTTAAATTGAACCATGAAAATGTCTTATATTAAGGAACAAAGGGTGTACAGTTCACTCAAATTATCCCGGTAAAGCTAGTCACACCTTTGTTAAAATTAATGTTCATTATGTTATCGGAGGAGGTCTGTATGTTTGTCTCTAATGCCTGTCAACTACATACCTGACATCATGATGTAATGTTAAGTCATTTCCTTTTGTACAGTGTCACTCAATTGTCAAGGCGGTGATGACGTTTTATTTTAGTAGAACTGCACAAAATTTGCTTAAAAGAAGAGGAAAGGTCAGGAATGGCTCAGTTTTTCAGAAAAAACTATGTATGCCTTCGTGACACCAGCCGTTGTTGCTTTATTTATTCCTTCAAACAGGTGGTTAGAAACAGTCTTGCTACCTTTTCCCATTAAGAAATTGGAATGCTTATATTTGTGAGTCTATGCTTCAACTAGTGCCACTTTTAGAGTAATCACACTTTCAATATCTATGCAAACAGGGATGCTCGATTTTAGTGGAACTGCACAAAAATTCCAACTGGTTCAACATTAGGAGCATGTTTTTTTCCAAACCTTTATATCCAATTGGTGGCACTATGAGCTGTTCATTACGAAGGTACATGATTTGCTACTCTTTTTGTACTGTCATTAGATAGTAATACTAGTGATTTGCATGTGAATTTATTGGCAGGGTGGACCTACATTGGAGGTGTAGGACATGATTTAATGATTGGATGCTCAATTTCGGTTGTCTCGATTTCACCTCTTCCATCACTGTGAACATGGATATCCTTGGTCTGATGAAGAATAGGCGCTATATTTCTGCTCTGAACCAGCAAATCAATTCAGTATGAAATTGTCCAGGGCAAAACATAACTGTATCAGATTGTCCAGTGTAGAACATGACAGATGCTAAGCGGAAGAGACATGTTTAAACCGAAAATACAAGGTGTGGTATATGTTTACTAGCTGCTTGATATTTGTGCAGACAGAGATGTCTGCCCGTTGCTATTTGGCAAGCAAACAAAGTGTCCGCAATTTTGGTTGAACTGCACAAGAGAATAGTATAGTCACTGCATGCAGTGCCATTTGAAAATAGACATAGAAAGATTGGGTAGTCACTTCATGGACTGCAGAAAAGTAGTACTGTACTATTTATTGGCCAACACTAGGTGCTTCATTGCTTTGTTCTAATTATACAATGGGCATCATTTTGCCTAAGTTAAAGTTTTTATTCTGAAAATAGTCTCGCGGTGTGATCGAGAGAAGACCAAATCATATTGCAGTGGATGTTCCTCCATCATGTGTGGTTCATTCTCATGGTTCCAGCTGTTGGTGAAACCACTTACGTTTGCAAGAGGAATTGTAGACTTCACAAACAAATTTGTCTTTCAGTCTGTACTGAATGTTGGCCAAGAGAAGCATCCATGTTAGTAGGAAGAACATATGTTTTTTGTAGATCTTTGCTTTTGGAGCTACATATTTGTATATGATCTGTGAATCATTGAGATGCATTAACATGTTCATCTTATGTATGGGAATTGTACTAGTTAGTTTTAGTTGCGACGCAAGATCTGAAGTGGCTGATCTTTGCTATTGGAGCTACATATTTGTATATGATCTGTGAATCATTGAGATGCATTAATAGTTACTTATTTCTGTTTGCTCAGTGTTTACAAGTTACTGATCAATCACTAGCTAGCCTACAAATGCGCTCCTGGCAGTTTTATTTGCAACGCAAGATGCGAAGTTGCAGTTTTTTGAATAAAAATGCCTACCTATGAAGAAACTGACAAGCTACACTATTGATCCTACACGGATAAAAATGCCTACCTCTGAAGAAACTGACAAGCTACACTATCGATCCTACATGGATAAATAGCGGATCACGCACGTACTACCTCCTTTCCGGTTTGCAGGGCTCAATTCAAGAAACGACCTACCCGATCCTACACGAGTAAATAGCGGATCACGCATGTACTAGTACCTCCTTTCTGGTTTGCAGGGCTTAATTCAAACCTCTCACCAACCAAGGTACTCCCTCCGTCTGGGTTTATTAGTCCCGTGAGCAAACCAGCAAGACCAAGGCATGGCAATAATTAACGGCATGCAGAAGTTTAAGCCTAATTAATTCCAGTGATTTAAGTGGCTTCATGCGTGCCCTAGGCTGTGACTCGTTGCATGCTACTTTGCGTACTGCCTGCGAGCGATTCTGAGTGCCTGCATGCAGCCGACCGTAATTAAGGCAGCTAACTGATGCGAAAAAAGATACGCTTTAATTGTTGCGGGCTTTTTAAATCCGTGGAATCATTATTGACAAGGAGGGAGATGATTCGAGTGCACTCGTTTGACCGCCATGCCGGCGTGCGACCCAGACGGGACGGGACGACAAAGTCATAATTTCAGTTTCTCTAGTTTTCCATGGCAAGCTGGCGCGCTAAGCCATTATGCATTGAATTCTGATGACCGTCGCGCTACCTTCCGCCTATAAGTACTGTTTCCCGGCCTTCTCCGGTGCCATCGTGACCCAACTCGCCATATCCTCATAAGCCCCCACCGGCCCGACATCGCTCGCCACGGCCGCCATGCCCCCGCCCGTCCGCGGTAGGCGATGCCGGAGGCGGTCACCGCTGGAACTAGTGTTCGGGTTTTCACCGGAAGGCAGACGGAGGGAGGAGGCATTCTATCTATCTTTAGATGGCAATGCGGAGATCGAGGAGTTGTTGGAGCGCGACGACATGGCGGAGGAGCAGGAGTTGTTGGAGCACGACCGCTTGGCGGAGGAGCAACGTATCGCCGATTTGCGCCGCCAACGGGACATGGAGCAGCAGCGCACCGACGCTCTAAGTCGCGAGAAGAGCGCCCGCAACTGGGCCGACTACGTGGAGGCCGGCGCCCGGCAAATAGCCCTGGAGGCTGTCAGGCACACACACGTTCGCGACGCCAATTTTTACTACTAGCTCGTCAAGTGGGTTTCCCGCTTGGAAGTCGAAGCTTCGGTGGACCACGCCGGCATGGAAAGGGCCAACGCGTGCGAGCAACGCGCCCTATCGCACCTCTTGCAAGTCTGAGGCGAGGCGCACGACGCCGGTGCCGGCGTTTAGTGTGTACCACAGATGGCGGCCGGCATCGTCTAGTTAACTAAGAGTAAGTTAGTACTTGTACGCTACTAGAGTATTAGTGGGAGTAGATAGTTAACTTGGCTATGATGGTTGTCAACGTGGAAGTTCAGTACTCTATATGTGGACCAGACCTGTTACTTTGCTCTGAATGTTGAACTTTCCGTTTGAACATATGGAATGGGTTGTTATTTTTTTAAATGGGTTGTATTTGTCCTCCACGGGTTTAGAGGCTGACTTGTGGGCCTAGCAAGTTGACGCGTACACAATCAGGAGATGATTGTACGTGGAGAGGATGACAGCAGGGACCCGCCAAGTTCATGGCAGTACGCAAGAAAGTGCCTCCTTATTTCATGCCAATAAAAAATGGCTCCTCCTAGTGGATTCTGACATCTGGGTCTCATGCCATTGTCAACGTAGTCAATAAACGAGAGAATTGCACAACGAGCGGCTGACACCAGGGACCCAGCAGCTCTCCCAGTTATTTTTGTTTTGGGTTAATTTGATAAATGCCACTCCAAATCTGGTGTATCCGAGAAATGCCACTGCAATTTCCAAACTTTGAAAAATGCCATTTCATGCCATTTCTAGTGGCATTTTTCGAAGTCTGGAGTGGCGTTTTTCAAAGTTTGCAAACTGCAGTGGCATTTTTCAAAGTTTGCAAAAATTGTTGTGGCATTTTTCAAAGTTTGGAAGTTGCAGTGGCATTTCTATGAATCGCCATAATTGGAGTGGAATTTATATAATTTGTTTTTGAGACGGAAGCAGGGTGTCAACTGGGCTGTGCGGGACACTCTGGCCTGTCTAGACAGCCTTTTCTTTTATGTTTACCACAGACCAACCCAGTAGTTTTTTTTCTTTCTAAAAATGGCTAGCCCAGTTTTTTTGTGATTTGTCAAGTAAGTCGCTTTATCAGGCCTGTTGGGCTACAAATCTTTCAAGACAAGGAGAGCTTCATTCGGCTGGCCGAGAAAATGGCCTATCAGTAATGAGAAATGGGCTGTACATTTTTAAAACACATCAAACCAGCAATTAGTTTCAAATATCTTTTTTTTCATTTCGAGATTTTAAATTGCATTGATTTTTATGCGTGGATAATTTATTGGATTTTATATTGATATACATTTATTTTTAAAATCAGTCAGAATGTGACTCGAAATTTCAGGATTAAAAACAGTTCAGACCGCACCGACATATGCAAAATTTCGTATAATTTTTTAACCGTGGCCACAATATGGGCTGTAATGCTAACAAAAAGAATATGGGCTCCAAAAAAACCCGTAAGAATTAGCAAATGGGCTTAAACTATTTGAAATAATGGCAGATGGGTTGTATGCTGTTTTCCACAGATTTGAGGCTTTCCACAGATGGCCTGTATACTGTTGGATGTCCATCCAACGGCCGTCGTGCTTCTTCAATCTCTGCTCTTCCTTCTCCAACCGCTCAAACAAGCGCCGGCGGGACTGCCTGCTCCCTCCTCCCGCGGCCGGCTGTGCTGCCGCGCAGACCTCACCGCCCCATCATACTCCCATCGCTGGCCTAGCCATCCCTCTACTCACCCACACCTGCTGTTATTCTTCGGCGACGGCAGATGAACCAGTAAACCCTCGTACAGTCGTACTCCCCTCCGCGTGGGAAACAAAAAAAACTGTCGAGTCTTCTCTGCCTCCGAGTCGTTCCCTTCCTATGCCTCGCCGTCGTCCACCGCCCTGGTGCTCTCCGCGTGGCGTGGTCAACGTGGTCAACGACCGACATGCATATGAAGTGGACTGTACGTGGAGAGGCTGATAGCTGGGTCCATGGCCGCACGCAAGGAAATACCTCCTTATTATGCGCAAAATAATGATTCCTCCACCTGACATCTAGGACCCACCGAAAGGGCCTTTGTATTTCGCGAAAAAACGTTACCGCCGCTGACAGCTCGGACCCACCAGCTATATCTTCGCACGCAAGGAAGTGCCTGCTTATTAAGCACAAAAAAATGAATACTCCCCCTGCTAGCTGGGACCCAGTATAGTGGGCCTGCTAAGTTGACGGGGACGAAGGGCTTTGTCAACTTAGTCAATATGCATGATTCTAGCTCGACTGACCGTACGATGTCCATCCAACGGCCGTAGTGCTTCTTCAACCTCTGGTCTTCTTGCTCCAGCCGCCCAAAGCAGCGCCGGTCGTGCCGCCTGCTCCTACCTCCCATGGCCGGCTGTGCTGCCGCGGAGGCCTCACCGCCCCCATACTACTCTCACCGCTGGCCAGGCCATCCCTCCACTCCACTCACCCACAGCCCCTGTTATTCTGCGGCGACGGCAGCGCAACCGAACTAGTGAACCCTCGTACTCCTCTCTGCATGGGCATCCACTGCCGCGTCTTCCCCGGCTCCGTGTCGTCCCCTTCCTAGGCCTCGCTGTCGTCCACCGCCGTGGTGCTCTCGGCGCGGCGTGGTCAATGTGGTCAACGACCGAATTCCATTGGAAGAATACTATACGTGGAGAGGCTGACAGCTGGGTCCACGACAGCTGCAAGGAAGTGCCTCCTTATTACGCGGAAAATAATTATTCCTCCACCTGACAGCAGGGACCCACCGGACGCCCTCCTGTATTTCAGGAACAAAACATTTGCCCCTGACTGCTGGGACCCACCCGACGGGCCACCGTATTTTGTGAAAAAACGTTCCCCCTGCTGTCAGCTCAGACCCACCGGAAGTGCCTCCTTATTATGCACAAAAAAATGAATACCCCCTGCTAGCTGGGACCCACCTTGGTGGAAGGCTGACTTGTGGGCCTGCTAAGTTGGCGGGGACGGAGGGCTTGGTCAACTTAGTCAATATAAACGATTCTAGCTCCAGTGACCGTATGATGTCCATCCAACAGCCGTAGTGCTTCTTCAACCTCTGGTCTTCTTGCTCCAGCCGCCCAAAGCAGCGCCGGTCGTGCCGCATGCTCCTGCCTCCCGTGGCCGGATGTGCTGCCGTGGAGGCCTCACTGCCCCCTACTATTCCCACCGCTGGCCAGGCCCTGCGGCGACGGCAGCCTCTCACTGCAGCCGAACCAGTGAACCCTCATACTCCTCTCCGCGCGGGCTTCCACTGCCGCGTCTTCCCTAGCTCCGCGTCGTCCCCTTCCTAGGCCTCGCTGTCGTCCATCACCCTGGTGCTCTCGGCGCGTCGTGGTCAACGTGGTCAAGGAACAACTTCCATCGGACGTGGACCGTACGTGGAGAGGCTGACAGCTGGGTCCACGGCCGCAGCAAGGAAGTGCCTCCTTATTACACGGAAAATAATGATTCCTCCACCTGACAGCTGGGACCCACCGGACGGGCCACTGTATTTCATGAAAAAACGTTTCCCCCTGACTGCTGAGACCCACCAGCTACATCTTCACATGCAAGGAAGTGCGTCCAGGCAAAAAAATGATTCGCCCCCTGACTGCTGGGACCCACCAGCTACATCTTCGCATGCAAGGAAGTGCGTCCGGGCAAAAAAAACGATTCGCCCCCTGACTGCTGGGACCCACCAGCTACATCTTCGCATGCAAGGAAGTGCCTGACAGTCGGGACCCACCTGGTCGAAGCGTACGTAGCGTTGTCATTCTGGTCGCGAACGTGTACGTACATATATACTGGTGGATGTAGAGGCGTGCACGTGTCGTAGTAGAGGTGCGCACGTAGCATGTACACGTACGTACAACGGCCAGGCTGCAAGAAAGAAAATATGACCACATATGTGTACATACGGGCGGGGTCTCGAACGCCTACTCGCACATACGTACGGTGAGGGCTCGTGTACATGGGTTGGTCGGAACGGGGAAACAGTGTCGTCGTCATGTTCATGGGGAGGCAACAGAATGCGTCGTGTTCATGGGGAGGCAATGGAATGTGTCGTGTTCATCGGGAGGCAACGGAACGCGTGGGAGCCAACCGGCTGGGTCGGAACGGAATGCGTGGTCGTGTTCATTGGGAGGGCTTGGACGGAACAAGCGATGGAAATGAGGCTTGGCGTACCGTAGAACGGAGGAAATGGACATCCTACGGTCGAAACGGGGGTCCTGTTGATCGGGAGGGGTGTGGCGTACCGCAAAACGGAGGAAACGGACCTCCTACGGTCGAAACGGGGGTCCTGTTGATCAGGAGGGGTGTGGCGTACCGCAAAACGGACGAAACAGACCTCCTACGGTCGAAACGGGGGTCCTGTTCATCGGGAGGGGTGTGGCGTACCGCAAAACGGGACTCCACGGGATACTGTTCATCTCCACTGTCGACCTCCTCCAGCCTCCACGGGCTACCGTCGACCTCCTCCTGCCTCCACGGGCTCCTGTTCATCCAGCCTCCACCGTGCGCTACTCCACCGGCTACTGTTCAACCACCCCTCCACCATCTACTGTTCATCCAGCCCTCCACACCACGGGGTCCTGTTCAACCACCCTCCATGGGCACCCCTCCACCGT
>NC_041388.1:432859006-432888618 GCF_002162155.2 Triticum dicoccoides
GCAATCGCTCGATCGGTTTCAGTTAACAGCCATCGATCGATCGCTAGGGTTCAGTAACGCGTAGCCTGCAGTGCAATCGCTCGGGTTCAGTTAGAGCCCAGCGCCTCGCTCGGGTTCAGTTAGAGCCAACGCCTCGCACACACGCGTGTACGTGTACGACAGAAACACGCATCGCTCCGCCCCCGACTTCCCATCGTAACCGGGAACTCCCCGAAATTTTCCTCCCCCTCGCTTCTACCATGGTTTTTTCTGTCATGGACGGCTGAAAGAATGTCATGCAGCTGCGTCTCCGGCCCGCCCAGGAGGAAAAGCCCATTTTCTGTCATGATTTTTTGTCATAGAAGTAGGATCCCACCACATCTATGATGATACCGGATTTTGTCACAATTATCGTCATAGAAGTGTCATATGTATGACATAAATTTTTTCCGTTCGGCCCAAAATGTCACGAATGTGTCTTTTTTTGTAGTGAGCGCCCAGCTTTTGGGCGCTGCACTGTCTGCTGATTTCAAATACCAAGTGTTGTTTATGTTTTGTAGTTCGCATAGATGTCACATAATCATAAGTGATATCACATATAGTAGTCCAAAACACATAAAGAAGACATAGCACATAGAGTCCAAATCACATAGTCATACACACATAAAGGAGTTATAGCACTTAGATTTGTCCAAAACACATAGTCATTTAGGACTCATAGCACATAGTAGCACACATTTTGGTTCACAAGGTCACATAGCAGTACACATTTTGCGTCGAGCAAGGTCCTCTCTTCTTCTTCTTCTTCTTCTTCTTCTTCTTCTTCTTCTTCTTCTTCTTCTTCTTCTTCTTCTTCTTCTTCTTCTTCTTATTTCGGCTCCCACCACTCCGGCATCTCACCTCCCCCCTCCGTGTCCTCCACCCCCTTCATTGTTGCCATACCTATGAAAATGGCAACTTAATAGTTAGCCACACTATGCAAAATGACAACATAAATAACAAGATAATAGTAAGTCACATACGACAATGGTCCATTGAGCCAAGAAAACATTCCTCCACTACGACCACCGCCAAGGCCAAGATCACCACCACGACCATAGCCACCACCAAGGCCTAGGCCATCACCATGGCCTCTACCACCACCACGGCCTAGACCACCACCACAGCCTCTACCACCACCACCACGGCCTCTACCACCATCACCACAGCCAAGACCATCACCACGGCCTCTACCAACACCACGGCCAAGACTGTCACCATGGCCTCTACCACCACCACGACCTCTTCTAAGACCTAGTTGACTCCCTCTTTGTTGCCTAGTTCCTCGTTGGCTTGGTTGATTTGATTGGTTTGGCACTTGGACACTTGTTTGACTTGGTTGGCTACCATTTGCTTGGCTTGTGCTTGCATCATTTTTCTTTGATCTCTTTCTTGGTTCGGTACAAGTTCTTGTGTTGTGTCCCCCACCATTGCACTCCCCACAACGGGATTGCTCATGAGTCTCTTGGAATTGGCCGGTGCCGGTTTCTTGACCAGCACCACGGCCCCATCCATCCATGTCACCTCTAAGATGCTTTGTCTTACGTCTTCCCCGTCTAACGACCTTCAATTGCGGGTCCGGCCGTAGTTGAACTCCATGATACTCCAACCATTGTGATTGGTCCAAGTATGGCTGAAACCAGGGAACCCATGTATTCTTGACAGTCATGATTGAGAAATCGGACTCCCGCATGGTAAGAGGGTGATTGACATCTACATTCCTAACATGAGATGCGTTTAACAAGTGCGAGCATGGGAGATGAAGCAAGGATGGCCTCGTGCAAGTGCAATCACACCGTGTTAGGGAGACCTTGAAAGCTCGGCCTCGTGTTGGTGGCCATCTCTTGTGGTTCCTCCAGGCTCTTTCACTTCATACATCCAATCGTTGTCGTCATATAGTACAGCTTCTTGGGAGTCTGCCTTCCGTGCTTGAAATTCCAACCATTCTTCAACCTTTGGTGGGAAATTGTACTTGTGCTTTTCCTTGTTCTCACCAGCAATCTACTTATCCATCTCCATTGAGTACTTTAAAAAGTATGCATTCATCTTGTCAAATGTGTATTGAACTATTGCCATCACGGGTAATGCACGTACACCCTTGAGCACCTTATTGAAGCATTCTGCCATATTGCTTGTCATTTGACCGTACCTCCGACCATCTTCATTGGAAGCACGTGCCCACATATTCCTTTCGACAATGTTCTTATTGAGAAATTCAAGACCACCGGGGTCAAGTTTCTTGTGTCTCAGCAATGCATTGAACAATGTGGCAAACCACTTGTCGGATAAAGCGAGACAACAATCTTGAAGATCATCGGCCAACTCCTTGATACCACATGCCCTATAGTAGTTTGCACAAAAGTGCCTCATGCACCATCGATGGTGCAACTTTGTATGTCCGGGAATGTCATGTTGGGGAACGCAATAATTTCAAAAAAATTCCTATGATCACGCAAGATCTATCTAGGTGATGCATAGCAACGAGAGGGAAGAGTGTTGTCTACGTACCCTCGTAGACCGAAAGCGGAAGCGTTATGACAACACGGTTGATGTAGTCGTACATATTCACGATCCGACCGGTCCTAGCACCGAAGGTAGGACACCTCCGCGGTCTGCACACGTTCAGCTCGGTGACGTCCCACGAACTCTAGATCCAGCTCAGGTCGAGGGAGAGTTTCGTCAGCACGATGGCGTGATGACGGTGATGATGAAGTTACCGATGCAGGGCCAACCCAACAAACAAATTCGGAGACACCTGTAGAGCATCTTTATAATCACCCAGTTACGTTGTGACGTTTGATAGCACACTAAGTGTTCCTCTGGTATTCGGGAGTTGCATAATCTCATAGTCATAGGAACATGTATAAGTCATGAAGAAAGCAATAGCAATAAACTAAACGATCATAGTGTAAGCTAACGGATGGGTCTTGTCCATCACATCATTCTCTAATGATGTGATCCCATTCATCAACTGACAACACATGTCTATGGCTAGGAAACTTAACCATCTTTGATTAACGAGCTATTTAAGTAGAGGCATACTAGGGACACTTTGTTTGTCTATGTATTCACACATGTACTAAGTTTCTGGATAATACAATTCTAGCATGGAATAATAAACATTTATCATGATATAAGGAAATATACATAACAACTTTATTATTGCCTCTAGGGCATATTTCCTTCAGTCTCCCACTTGCACTAGAGTCAACAATCTAGTTCACATCGTCATGTGATTTAACATCAATAGTTCACATATGTATGTGATTAACACCCATAGTTCACACCGCCATGTGACCAACAACCAAAGGGTTACTAGAGTCAATAATCTAGTTCACATTGCTATGTGATTAACACCCAAAGAGTACTAAGGTGTGATCATGTTTTTCTTATGAGAGAAGTTTAGTCAACGGATCTGCCACATTCAGAGCCGTATGTATTTTGCAAATATTCTGTGTCTACAATGCTCTGCATAGAGCTATTCTAGCTAATTTCTCCCACTTTCAATATGTATCCAGATTGAGACTTAGAGTCATCTGGATCGGTGTAAAAGCTTGCATCGACGTAACTCTTTATCACCCCCATCACCGAAAAACATTTCCTTAGTCCTCACTAAGGATAATTTTGATCGCTATCTAGTGATCTACTCTTGGATCACTATTGTACCCCCTTGTCAAACTCATGGTAAGGTACACAATAGGTCTGGTACACATCACATCATACTTCATAGAACCTATGACAGTGGCATAGGGAATGACTTTCATTCTCTTTCTATTTTCTGCTATGGTCGGGTTTTGAGTCTTACTCAACTTTACACCTTGTTATATAGACAAGAACTCCTTCTTTGACTGATCCATTTTGAACTCTTTCAAAAACTTGTCAAGGTATGTATTCATTGAAAAAACTTATCAAGCGTCTTGATCTATCTCTATAGATCTTGATGCCAAATATATAAGCAGCTTCACTAAGGTCTTTCTTTCAAAAATCTCCTTTCAAACTCTCCTTTATGCTTTCCAAAAAATTCTACATTATTTTTTATCAACAATATGTCAATCACATATACTTATCAGAAAGGTTGTAGTGCTCCCACTCACTTTCTTGTAAATACAGGCTTCACCGCAAGTCTGTATAAAACTATATGCTTTGATCAACTTATCAAAGCGTACATTCCAACTCTGAGATGCTTGCACCAGTCCATAGATAGATCGCTGGAGCTTGCACACCTTGTTAGTACATTTAGGATCTACAAAACCTTCTGGTTGCATCATATACAACTCTTCTTTAAGAATATCCATTTAAGGAATGTAGTTTTGACATCCATTTGCCAGATTTCATAAAATATGGCAACTGCTAACTTGATTCAGACGGTTTTAAGCATCGCTACAGTTGAGAAAATCTCATTGTAGTCAACACTTTGAACTTTGTCGAGAACCTTTTTCTGACAAGTTGAACTTTGTAGATAGTAAGACTACTATCAACGTCCGTCTTCCTCTTGAAGATCCATTTATTTTCTATGGCTTGCCGATCATCGGGCAAGTCCACCAAAGTCCATACTTTGTTCTCATACACGGATCCTATGTCATGGCCTCCAGCCATTTCACGGAATCTGGGCTCATCATCGCTTCCTCATAGTTCGTAGGTTAATCATGGTCTACTAACATGACTTCCAGAATAGGATTAATCATTGTTCTAGAGAAATCATTGTTCCGGAGAAATCGTTTGATAAAGCATAGGTCAATCACTATCTTATCTGGAAGATTAACTCCCTCTTGATACAAGTGATTGTAGTACCCAGACATTTTGAGCACATGCTCACTAGTTGAGCAATTCTCCTACATCTTTTAGGCAAAGTACTTGTCAGAGGTCTCATACCTCTTGACACGGGCATGAGTCTGAAATACCAATTTCACCTCTTGGAACATCTCATATGCTCTGTGACGTTTCAAAAACGTTTTTGAAGTCCCGGTTCTAAGCCGTATAGCATGGTGCACAAAACTATCAAGTAGTCATCATATTGAGCTAGTCAAACGTTCATAACGTCTGCATCTGCTCTTGCAATTGGTCTGTCACCTAGCGGTGCATCAAGGACATATTTTTTCTATGCAGCAATGAGGATAAACCTCAGATCACGGACCTAGTCCGCATCATTGCTACTATCATCTTTCAACTTATTTTTCTCTAGGAACATATCAAAAAATAAAGGGAAGCTATAACGCGAGTGATAAGTCTCCAACGTATCTATAATTTTTGATTGCTCCATGCTATATTATCTACTGTTTTGGACTATATTGTGCTTTATTTTCCACTTTTATATTATTTTTGGGACTAACCTATTAACCGGAGGCCCAGCCCAGAATTGCTGTTTTTTGCCTATTTCAGTATTTCGAAGAAACGGAATATCAAACGGAGTCCAAATGGAATAAAACCTTCGGGAACGTGATTTTCTCACCGAATGTGACCCAGGAGACTTGGACCCTACGCCAAGGAACAAAAGAGGCGGTCACGAGGGTGGGGGCGCCCCCCCTAGGGCGCGCCCCCTGCCTCGTGGGCCCCTCGGAGGTCCACCGACGTACTCCTTCCTCCTATTTATACATACGTACCCCAAACAATCAGAACAGGAGCCAAAAACCTAATTCCACCGCCGCAACTTTCTGTATCCACGAGATCCCATCTTGGGGCCTGTTCCGGAGCTCTGCCGGAAGAGGGTCGTCATCACGGAGGACTTCTACATCATCATAGCCTCTCCGATGAAGTGTGAGTAGTTTACCTCAGACCTTCGGGTCCATAGTTAGTAGCTAGATGGCTTCTTCTCTCTCTTTGAATCTCAATACAAAGTTCTCCCCCTCTCTTGTGGAGATCTATTCGATGTAATCTTCTTTTTGCGGTGTGTTTGTTGAGACCGATGAATTGTGGGTTTATTATCAAGTCTATCTATGAATAATATTTGAATCTTCTCTGAATTCTTTTATGTATGATTGGTTATCTTTGCAAGTCTCTTCGAATTATCCGTTTGGTTTGGCCAACTAGATTGGTAGTTCTTGCCATGGGAGAAGTGCTTCCTTGGGTTTGATCTTGCGGTGTCCTTTCCCAGTGACAGAAGGGGCAGCAAGGCACGTATTGCATCGTTGCCATAGAGGATAACAAGATGGGGTTTATTTCATATTGCACGAATTCATCTCTCTACATCATGTCATCTTGCTTAAGGCGTTACTCTGTTTTTAACTTAATACTCTAGATGCGTGCTAGATAGCGGCCAATGAGTGGAGTAATAGTAGTAGATGCAGACTAGTTTCGGTCTACTTGTCACGGACGTGATGCCTATATACATGATCATGCCTAGATATTCTCATAACTATGCTCAATTCTGTCAATTTCTCAATAGTAATTTGTTCACCCATCGTAGAATACTTATGCTCTTGAGAGAAGCCTCTAGTGAAACCTATGGCCCCCGGGTCTATTCTCATCATATCAATCTCCATCACTTTAATCTTGCTTTGCTTTTTACTTTGCTTTTACTTTTTACTTTGCATCTTTATACCAAAAATACCAAAAATATTATATCTATCAGATCTCACTCTCATAAGTGACCGTGAAGGGATTGACAACCCCTAATCGCGTTGATTGTGAGTAGCTATCGTTTTGTGCAGGTACAAGGGACTTGAACGTGGCCTCCTACTGGATTGATACCTTGGTTCTCAAAAACTAAGGGAAATACTTACGCTACTCTGCTGCATCATCCCTTCCTCTTCGGGGAAAACGAACGCAAGCTCAAGATGTAGCAAGAAGGATTTCTGGCGCCGTTGCCGGGGAGTCTGCGCAAAAAGTCAACATACCAAGTACCCATCACAATCCCCATCTCTCGCATTACATTATTTGCCATTTGCCTCTCATTTTCCTCTCCCCCACTTCACCCTTGCCATTTTATTCGCCCTCTCTCTCTCTATCCTCCCTCTCTTATCGCTTCTTTTGCCCGCTTGCCTTTTGTTTGCTAGTGTGTTGGATTGCTTGTTTGTCGCGATGGCTCAAGATAATACTAAATTGTGTGACTAACAATACCAATAATAATGATTTCCTTAGCACTCCGATTGCCCCTCTTACAGATGCTGAATCTTGTGAAATTAATACTGCTTTGTTGAATCTTGTTATGAAAGATCAATTCGCCGGCCTTCCTAGTGAAGATGACACTACTCATCTGAATAGCTTCGTTGATTTATGTGATATGCAAAGAAAAAAGATGTCGTTAAATTAAAGCTATTTCCTTTTTTGCTTAGAGATCATGCTAAAGCTTGGTTTTCGTCTTTGCCTAAAAATAGTATTGATTCTTGGAACAAGTGGAAAGATGCTTTTATCTCTAAGTATTTCCCTCCCGCGAAGAGCATCTCTCTTAGAAACGATATTATTAACTTTAAACAACTTGATCATAAACATGTTGCACAAGCTTGGGAGAGAATGAAATTAATGATACGTAATTGCCCTGCTCATGGTTTGAATTTGTGGATGATTATACAAATTTTTTATGCTGGATTGAATTTTGCTTCTAGAAATCTTTTAGATTCGGCCGCGGGAGGCACTTTCATGGAAATCACTTTAGGAGATTCTACTAAACTCCTAGATAATATTATGGTTAATTATTCTCAATGGCATACTGAAAGATCTTCTAATAAAAAGTGCATGCGATAGAAGAAATCAATGTTTTGAGTGGAAAGATGGATGAACTTATGAAATTATTTGCTACTAAGAGTGTTTCTTCTGATCTTAATGATATGCCTTTGTCTACTTTGATTGAGAATAACAATGAATCTATGGAGGTGAATTTTGTTGGTAGGAATAATTTTGGTAACAACGCTTATAGAGGGAATTTTAATCCTAGGCCATATCCTAGTAATCCTTCTAATAATTATGGGAATTCCTACAACAACTCTTATGGAAATTATAATAAGATGCCCTCTGAATTTGAGAATAGTGTTAAAGATTTTATGAATTCCCAAAAGAATTTTAATGCTTTGCTAGAAGAGAAATTTCTTAAAGTTGATGATTTGGCTAGGAAAGTTGATAGAATTTCTCTTCAGGTTGATTCTTTAAAGCTTAGACCTATTCCTCTTAAGCATGATATCAATGAGTCTCTCAAAGCCATGAGAATTTCCATTGATGAGTGCAAAGAAAGAACTGCTAGGATGCGTGCTTCCAAAGATGCCTTTATTAAAGCATGTTCTTCTAGTTCCTATGAAAATAATGATGAAGATCTAAAAGTTATTGATGTGTCCCGTATTAAATCTTTGTTTTGCAATATGAATCTTGATAATGATGCGACTGAATATGATCTTCCTTTACCTAGAAGGCGTTCTAAAAATTCGGAGTATTTAGATCTTAATGATGAAATTGATGAAAGTGGGATTGAAAGAAATAAAAATCTAGATGTTGCTAAACCCACTATATTGGATTTCAAGGAATTTAATTATGAAAGTTGCTCTTTAATTGATTGTATTTCCTTGTTGCAATCCGTGCTAAATTGTCCACATGCTTATAGTCAAAATAAAGCCTTCACCAAACATATTGTTGATGCCTTGATGCAATCTTATGAAGAAAAACTTGAGTTGAAAGTTCTATCCCTAGAAAACTCTATGATGAGTGGGAACCAACTATTAAAATTAAAATTAAAGATCATGAGTTTTATGCTTTGTGTGATTTGGGTGCTAGTGTCTCCACTATTCCCAAAACTTTATGTGATTTGCTAGATTTCCATAATTTTGATGATTGCTATCTAAACTTGCGTCTTGCGGATTCCACTATTAGGAAACCTATGGGAAGGATTAATGATGTTATTATTGTTGTAAATAAGAATTATATGCCCGTAGATTTCATTGTTCTTGATATAGATTGCAATCCTTCTTGCCCTATTATTCTTGGTAGACCTTTCCTTAGAACGGTTGGTGCGATTATTGATATGAAGGAAAGGGATATTAGATTTCAATTTCCGTAAAAAAGGGCATGGCACACTTTCAAAGAAATAAAATAGAATTGACATATGAAACTATCATGAGAGCCACTTATGGATTGCCTACCAAAGATGGCAATACCTAGATCTGTCCTCATTTTTATGCCTAGCTAGGGGCGTTAAACGACAGCGCTTGTTGGGAGGCAACCCAATTTTATTTTTATTCCTTGATTTTTGATCCTGTTTAGTAATAAATAAATTATTTAGCCTCTGTTTTGGTTGCGTTTTTTGTGTTTAATTAGTGTTTGTGCCAAGAAGAACCCTTGGCAAGACTTGGGGAAAGTCTTGTTGAACTTGCTGTAAAAAACAGAAACTTTAGCGCTCACGAGAACTGCTGTCATTTTTATTTGAAGAGTGATATTTAGTTAATTCTTTTTGCAGATGATTAAAAGATAAATTCCTCACGTCCTGAAATTTATTTTAGAATTTTTGGGGTTTGATATCTTTCACTAGCTACATATTAGTACAGACTGTTCTGTTTTTGACAGATTCTGTTTTTCATGTGTTGTTTGCTTATTTTGATGAATCTATGGCTAGTAAAATAGTTTATAATCCATAGATAAGTTGGAATAAAGTAGTTTTAACACCAATATAAATAAATAATGATTTCATTACAGTATCTTGAAGTGGTCTTTTGTTTTCTTTCGCTAACGGAGCTCACGAGTTTTCTACTTTAAGTTTTGTGTTGTGAAGTTTTGAAGTTTTGGGTGAATTCTTGTGATGGATTATGGAAAAAGGAGTGGAAAGAGCCTAAGCTTGGGGATGCCCATGGAACCCCCAAGATAATCCAAGGACACCAAAAAGTCGAAGCTTGGGGATGCCCCGGAAGGCATCCCCTCTTTCGTCCACTTCCATCGGTAATTTACTTGGAGCTATATTTTTATTCACCAACATGATATGTGTTTTGCTTGGAGCATCTTGTATTATTTGTGTCTTTGTGTTTTAGTATGCCACAATCATCCTTTCTGTACACACATTTTGAGAGAGCCATACATGAATTAAAATTTGATAGAATACTCTATGTGCTTCACTTATATCTTTTGAGCTAAGTAGTTTTTGCTCTATATGCTTCACTTATATCTTTTGAGCGCTATAATTTTGCTCTATGTGCTTCATTAGATCTTTTAGAGCACGGTGGTGGATTTGTTTTAAAGAAACTATTGATCTCACATGCTTCACTTAAATTATTTTGAGAGTCTCTTAATAGCACGGTAATTTTCTTAATAATAATATGCTTGGTATTCAAGATTGGTGAAACTTTCTTTTGAGTGTGTTGAATACTAAGAAAAGATTGAAGCATGATAATTGTTTTCAGATATGGAGGTGATAATATTATAGTTATGCTAGTTGAGTAGTTGTGAATTTAAAGAATACTTGTGTTAAAGTTTGTGATTCTCGTAGCATGCACGTATGGTGAACCGTTATGTGATGAAGTCGGAGCATGATTTATTTATTGATTGTCTTCCTTATGAGTGGCGGTCGGGGACAAGCGATGGTCTTTTCCTACCAATCTATCCCCCTGGGAGCATGCGCGTAATACTTTGCTTTGATAACTTCTAGATTTTTGCAATAAGTATATGAGTTCTTTATGACTAATGTTGAGTCCATGGATTATACGCACTCTCACCCTTGCACCTTTGCTAGCCTCTCTAATACCGCGCACTTTTCGCCGGTATCATACACCCACCATATACCTTCCTCAAAACAGCCACCATACCTACCTATTATGGCATTTCCAGAGCCATTCTGAGATATATTGCCATGCAACTTTCCACCGTTCCATTTATTATGACACACTCCATCATTGTCATATTACATATCCCGGTACACCGCCGGAGGCATTCATATAGAGTCATATTTTGTTCTAAGTATTGAGTTGTAATTGTTGAGTTGTAAGAAAAATGGAAGTGTGATGATCATCATTATTAGAGCATTGTCCCAGTGAGGAAAGAATGATGGAGACCATGATTCCCCCATAAGTCCGGATGAGACTCCGGACGAAAAAAAAGAGGCCAAAGAAGCCCAAATAAAAAGAGGCCATAAAAAAGAGAAAAGGCCCAAATAAAAAATAAAAAAATGAGAGAAAAAGAGAGAAGGGATAATGTTACTATCCTTTTACCACACTTGTGCTTCAAAGTAGCACCATGATCTTCATAGTAGAGAGTCTCTCATGTTATCACTTTCATATACTAGTGGGAATTTTACATTATAGAACTTGGCTTGTATATTCCAATGATGGGCCTCCTCAAGTGCCCTAGGTCTTCATGAGCAAGCAAGTTGGATACACACCCACTAGTTTCTTTTGTTGAGCTTTCATAAATTTATAGCTCTAGTGCATCCGTTGCATGGCAATCCCTACTCATTCACATTGATATCTATTGATGGGCATCTCCATAGCCCGTTGATACGCCTAGTTGATGTGAGACTATTTTCCCCTCCTTTTTGTCTTCTCCACAACCACCATTCTATTCCACCTATAGTGTTATATCCATGGCTCACGCTCATGTATTGCGCGAAGATTGAAAAAGTTTTGAAAAAGTTAGAGTATGAAACAATTGCTTGGCTTGACATCGGGGTTGTGCATGATTTAAAAACTTTTTGTGGTGAAGATAGAGCATAGCCAGACTATATGATTTTGTAGGGATAACTTTCTTTGGCCATGTTATTTTGAGAAGACATAATTGCTTTGTTAGTATGCTTGAAGTATTATTATTTTTATGTCAATATAAACTTTTGTCTTGAATCTTTTGAATCTGAATATTCATATCACAATTAAGAAGATTTGCATTGAAATTATTCCAAGTAGCACTCCGCATCAAAAATTCTCCTTTTATCATTTACCTACTCGAGGACGAGCAGGAATTAAGCTTGGGGATGCCTGATACGTCTCCAACGTATCTATAATTTTTGATTGCTCCATGCTATATTATCTACTGTTTTGGACTATATTGGGCTTTATTTTCCACTATTATATTATTTTTGGGACTAACCTATTAACCGGAGGCCCAGCCCAGAATTGTTGTTTTTCGCCTATTTCAGTATTTCAAAGAAACGGAATATCAAATGAAGTCCAAACGGAATAAAACCTTCGGGAACGTGATTTTCTCACTGAATGTGATCCAGGAGACTTGGACCCTATGCCAAGGAACAAAAGAGGCGGTCATGAGGGTGGGGAGCGCGCCCCCTGCCTCGTGGGCCCCTCGGAGCTCCACCGACGTACTCCTTCCTCCTATATATACATACGTACCCCCAAACGATCAGAACAGGAGCCAAAAACCTAATTCCACCGCCGCAACTTTCTATATCCACGAGATCCCATCTTGGGGCCTGTTCCGGAGCTCCGCCGGAAGAGGGCCGTCATCACAGACACTACAAAAAAAATACACTTCCATGATGATACGTGTTTGTCACAATAGGTCGCTTTTTTTGTCATGCATGTACATCCATGACAAATTTATGACAGAATCAAGATAGTCATATCTGTGCTGTCATAGAAGTGTTCCATGACATTACCAAAATTATCATCACGGAAGTGTCCACTTCCATGACAATAAATCACGCGTCACAGAAGTGCTTTCGTCAAGGGTGACCAACACGTGGCATCCACCGTAACGGAACGCTGTTAAGCTATCGGGTCGGGTTTTGGATCCGATAACCCGTTAACAGCCCCGACCAATGGGAAATTTCCACGTGTAAAATTCTTATTGGCCGGACGAAACACGTGTCAGCTCGTCAGTGGGTCAGATAGGCGCCTATGATATGTCGAAACGTGGCTCGGCCCAACAGTGGCCCATTTAGCTTACAAAGCCGGCCCGTTTGACTTGGTCAAAAGTTAACGGGCTGACCCATGAAAAGCCTGTTAACGGTCTCTTTGCAAATAGCCCATTTTACGGCCCGTTAACTCACGGCCCGTTAGGCCCTAAAGGAAATCGGCCCAACAACGTCATGTGGGTCGTTGAATATAATACCAGCCCATTTCACTTTCGGCCCATGTATGGCCCACGATGTCTTTCGGCCCATATGAGGCCTTCGTATCTTTCGGCCCATTACAGGCCCACGGTGAGTCTAGCCTGTAATGAACAATAATTTTCTTTATACCCGTTAACGGCCCGTGATTTACATGGGCCGTTTCTAGCCCATGTTAGCTTTCATCCTATTGACGGCCCATACGTTCTTGGGCTCCTTTTTGGCCCTCGATTACTTCCGGCCCGTTACTGGCCTGTTCCACTAATGGGCCAAATTCGGCCCATGCAAAGAGTCGGCCCGTTACTGGCATGTTACCCTAATGGGCTAAAATCGGCCCATGGCAAGAGTCGGCCCGTTTCTGGCCTGTTAACCCGTTGCCCCGTTTCCAGCCCGTCCTATATTCTGGCCCATTAACGACCCGTTATGCCTATGACAGAATTAAGCCTTTGCTGTCCTACGGCCTGTTAACGGCCCGTTACCGTGCTGGGCCGATACCAATTACGCCCTATTATGGCCCATGTAGACACATTTATCCGATGGCCCGAGGCCCATCGATTACAGGCCCATTTATCAACGGCCCATAGGTGACCCATGGATCCTACGGCCCGTATATGGCCCATGGTAGTTGCAGCCACTAGCAAACCAGGGAAAAAGAAGACTAGGAAATAAATAAGGCCAAAACTAACGCTAGGCTATTAAGGCGATTGCACAGATTACATCCACTCGACATCAAAGATCGCCACCAGTGCAAATATAGGGAACACCCTACACTATACAAAAATGGCTCGCTGTTTTCTTCAGGCGGTGGCTGCACGTTAAGAATACATTTTGTATCGCACCAAAACAAATTACAACTATATAACAAAAGGAAGGTTGGCATAAAACTTAACAGTCTAGCAGATAAATGCGCCACTAGAAGTTTAGAAGCTCAGTTCATTTGACCTGACTCTTACGTTTTCATGTTGTATTGTCCGATGGAGCACCATAACCCTCGCCTTCATTTCCCCTAGGCTCCTGAACAACATAGAAAATGTCTGATAGTCTGGTTTCAAAACCATGCATATCTTGACGACATTGAGCAATGTTTCTCCTTGTTTCACAAAGGGTGTCTGTTAGGGAATGGACTTGTGTCTGGAGCGCAGATACAACATTGCTTTGAGCTTGCATATCTTGATCATGAGGCAGTTTGGACAATATTGCCTTAACAACCAACCCAGTATTATGTAGGAACGTGCTTTTGGCACTGTTAGTGGACAGGTACTGACCCACTGCAGCAAGAGCTGACATTGCGGTTATAGTTGCCTCGCCACCTTCAAAAGTTGGCGGTTCCACCATTTTTTTTCCATAGCTCGCTGAAAAGTTGAGGTTTTACATTAGTAGTACCAGAACAGAAGATATTAAGGAGGCAGCAAAACCAAACAAAATAGCTTTGGTCTATATACAGAACTTATTCTGGTGAACCCATGTAAAATATTAGTTGTATTTTATTGCAAAGTACATAATAAAACCAGGTTCCAAACATATGACCATGTACCATCGCTAATGTATTGTCTATTTCTTCACATTGTATTGAGGGCTAAGGATGAAGAGACAAAGTTTATAATATGGTAAGCATAATATGATGTCATTCATATCACAAAACAACTGAGAACAGACAAACAGGCAATTGTAACGTTGTGTGGGCAAGTCCAGCACGGAACTAGATTACGGGTCAAGATGAAAGGAACATCACTCCTCTCTTTTAAACCTTCTAAGGTGCAATGATACACTAAGACAATTGTGTATAAAATTGAAAAGAGTAATAGACATTGGCTGCAAACCATGCAGTTCAAGGCCCAAGTCAGAGTAAGTAGTAGTTAAAAGGCATGAGGATTAAGGACTTACAACAGCGGCTTTGACTGGTGTAGTCATGCCCTTCTTCTTGCTGATGTGATAGTCCTTGAAGATTTCCACAGCATTTGGTTCAGGTACTTTCTGGTCCTTGCGGGCTTTCCTCTGCATTTGGAACAAGTCAATATAGATCTGATAATATGGTACAGTGAGAAGAGTGAAACATCAGCTAATTATGAGAGCCTCGCAGTGTGCAATATAGCTACGAGATCCTGTCATCTGTTGGAATTTCACTTTCGTACGGTTAGCCTTGTTCTTTGAACGGATCACCTACAAGAAGATAGATTTGTATGGCACATGCGTAAATAGGACTTCAACATGTGACCTGATACTTCGGATCAGACCAGTGTTTAACGAGGCCTCTCCAGTCTTCATCAGATATATTTTCCACTGGAGATGTTTGGGCAAGTTCACTGTTAGCCTTGCCTTCAAAGTGAGTTTTCCTCAAGTTATACCGATACTGTCGCAGAGTAGATTTGAAA
This sequence comes from Triticum dicoccoides, assembly GCF_002162155.2. Classification (NCBI taxonomy): domain Eukaryota; kingdom Viridiplantae; phylum Streptophyta; class Magnoliopsida; order Poales; family Poaceae; genus Triticum; species Triticum dicoccoides. The sequence goes on from NC_041388.1 coordinate 432,874,358, forward strand.
ACATGGGTGCAAGCTTATCTGGTTGCATCATCTTGGCTATCCAACTTGAACCTCATCTGTTGAAAATTATGGGAGTCTCATTATCAGCAACCTAGAAAGTATTGGACAGAGCAAGACGATATTACTAGTTTCCATACATAACCATACTTACAGATAAATGGTCGAGGAAGGTGTTGAACTGGGTTTCGTCTTTGTCATTCCTGTACTGAATCCATGTTGGGAGGATACGTACATGACACCTAACAACAACCGCTGCCTCTGATACTAACTTGGCTGACTCTGTAGCATCACGTGGCCTTTTTAAACCTGCCTCAAAACGGATCTCCATTCTTCCTCCTCTATATTTAGTTAACCTATCGAGCATTATCCCTGATGTTTGTTTCCTCTTGCGCCTAGGTGCTAGTCCAACAACAAACATAGGAAGTGTTAGTGTACATCAAACTGTGAGACTACATATAAAGAAGCATGCAACTGTAACTTGACTCCAGCAACTACCTTCTTGCTGTTGAAGCTCACAAGGTTCATCTGATATTGCCAACTCGTCTTGTGTCAAGAGTGATTGGGAAGTAGTGTCAGGTGGCAAGGGAGCTTGTGAACATGCTGCTAGCTCAGTTGACGCACGAGTACGTCGTGAAGCTGGTAGTACTGTGGTAGGTGTTGCAAGAACTAGGGTTGTCTCTGGTTGTTTGGTGGCAGCTATTTGTTTCTGTTTGTCTTTTTTGCAACTCGTGTAGCATGGGATGCCGTGTTTGTAGAATTTTCTGCTGGACTTTGACCTTCTATTGCACCATCAGTACCAGCAGAATCTACTGGATTCATCTGCTTCTCATTCCCTGCCATTCTGTGTTTCTTCCTCTTTCTATGTGCCATGTTAAGTCAAGCCGACAAGAAAAACGAATAACAATTTAGTTCTTCAGAACAAATTGATGCGTGATGCAGACGAACTAAACTTTGATGTTAGACAACCACATGATAGGAGGATGTAATATGTATGAAAAACAGGACGGAAGAGATAACCAGAACTATGATGTGTAAACTAAGAAGAAGACATTTCACCAAATTAGAAACAATGCAATGGAAGGTAGACACCATATGAAAGATGCTACAAATATCGCTCTGCCAAGTTAACAGTGTCCCATCATAAATGGCGTTTAAACAAATGTGAAGCGGTACAAGAAATAAATCATATGTAAGATGCAAACAACATCACACTACCATGTTAGAGGTCTCTCATCATTAGTGCCATTGCATATTCACAGCTTATGATGTGTAAATAAGGAGAAGGCATTTCACCAAATTAGAAGCAATGAAAGCTAGACACCATATGAAAGATGCAATGAATATCACTCTACCAAGTTAAAACTGTTTCGTCATAAGTGCCATTTCAACAAATTAGTAGTACAAGCTAGAAAAGAATGTGAGATGTAACCTATATCACACTCCAAAGTCAAACATGTCTTATGATAAGTGATTGTTGCGGATTACACAACAGTAGTAATATGATGTAAGAACATGGTGTGATAGACAGATATTGTATGTTCTAGAAACAGGAACACGTGTCTTACTCAAGTATAATGTGTAAAGTAAGCAGATGGAATTCAACAAAATTGGAAGCAATACAAGCTAGACATCACACATAACATGCAACCACATATAGCAGTGCCAAGTTAGAGGGAGCACCGGTGATGCTGCACTAGGGGAGACATGCTCATCATAAACACAGCTTTGTTGAGTGTCTATGCATGTGTTGTCTTGGAAATCATCTTGGGGGTGTGGAGGAGTAGAAACTGTAGAGGCCCTCCGTTCGGAAGGAGCACCTTTATCCGCTGCGTTGCTAACTTCCTTCCGCTTTATTGATTTTGAATTGTCAAGTAAAACCGTCAAGAAAAAGCAATAAAATTGTCTCGTCAGAACTCATTCATGCATGATACTGACAATCACTACTTTGATGTAAGGCAAACACATGATACCAGGATGGAATATGTACGAAAAATAGGACGGCATAGCATGTTCACAACTGTTTGTGTAAACTAAGCAGAAACCATTCCAGCAAATAAGAAGCAATGCAAGCTAGACACCACATGAAAGATGCAACCAATATGACTCTGCCAAGTTAAAAGCGTCCCATCATAAATGGAATTTCAACAAATTAGAAGCAGCGCATGCTATAAATCATATGAATGATGCAACTAATATCGCACTGCATATACTAAAGGTGTCTCGTCATGTTGATTGATGCGGGATACAAAAAAAACAATAGTTTTATGTAAGGACATGCTTAATAGACAGATGTACTGTGTACTAAATACAAGAAGGCATGTCACATTAACAGGTATAATGTATAAGCTAAGCAGACTAGCACATGCAGTTTAACCAGATTGGAAGAATTACAATCTAGACACCATATGCAACATGCAACCACATATCATGCTGCCAAGTTAGAGCAAGCACCTGCGATGCTAGTGTAGGGGAAATGCTGTAATCAACTACAGAGCTGCGTTCACTATCTTCATGTAGCATTTTTGTTTCTTGAGAATCATTTCAGGAGGCTGACGCTGCATTCTTTAAATGAGGAGTAGTCCCCTTTCCTGCCTGCCTCGTCATAAGTGATTGATGAGGGATACACAAGAACATTAGTTTGATGTAAGAACATGGTTAATACATAGATGTACTAGTATGTACCAAAAACAGAAAGGCATGTCATATTCAAAGGTATAATGTGTAAGCTAAGCAGATGCAATTTAACCAAATTAGAAGCAATACAAGCTAGACATCCGGCTGGAGTGGTGAGCATGATCATCTAGGACCTGAGAGCCTGGTGGGAGGCGGGCTGCTTCGCCACCATCACAGCTTTTTAGTTGGCTTCCAGGTGATGCCTATCTTTGCTGGGCTTGTCACTGGCTCGGCCAGTGCCCTGACTAGCTATTTGTCTTCTGGTGCTCACGGGATGGTGGTTCATGTAAAAAAATATCTTTCCTTATCTTATCGACTTCGGCCTTTCGAATACAAGCTAGACACCTATGGAACATGAAACCACATATGACACCGCGAAGTTAAAGCAAGCACCTGGGATGGTGGTTCATTGCGAGCGAGGTCATCAACTCCAGAGCTACGTTCCCCGTCTCCATCTGCTGACACTGCACCCATTAAAGCATTGAAACATGTCTTGCCTAGCTGCACAACAAGCTGGAGCAACTTATCTCTTTTCTTTTTGGCTTCTCTCATGGTAGCAGAGTCTGAAATACCCTTGCATAAAAAACAACAGTGAGAGTAAGGGTGAAGTGTGTGCAGAACTAGTGCTCTGTAAAAGTAGCAGATAGCAGGTGGCTGAAAAATAAATGACAGGAGACATATGATAGCTCTACAACATTGCATGGCAAACAAAATTAGATTCTACTGCGTATGATTTTGTAATATATGAGCATAGGAAATGCAGGTACTCCTCCAGCACACCACCACATGTGGTCATATCTAAGATAACAGTCGACTGAAAATAAATAGGTCAGTCGATTTTTTTAATGAACCGTTCGATCTATAAGGAACGGGCAGATGGCCTTCGTCTACCTCCCGCCAGTCACTGTTGACGATCTTTCTCGAACCGCCAGCGACCACCGGCCCAGACCCCTGCCTCCGCCGCCCCGCCCTCCCATCGACCTCACACCAATGCCGTGCTTGGCAGCGCCCCCAGGCCATCCCTTTAATCCTGGCCGACCTCCAGATCGGGCGCCAGTAGCTCTAGGCCGCACACGCCCCTATGATAAACACCAAGGCGCTGCTTCCCCGGCGTAATAGGCGTACTAGCGCCTGTTACGCCGGGGAATGCTTCCATTAATTGGGAATCAAGTGGCCAGAAATTGAAATTCAGGGGGGCGACGGACCTCTAGCTAAGGTGAAATAGTATATGAGGAGAACCCTTGTGCATCGTGAGTTACTAGGAACATCTAGTATCAAGAAGAAGCGGTCAACTAGTGTCTTCTATGGGATGAATACCGTGCAAGCAGAGATGTAAGATTTGCACGAATAAGGGAAGAGGAGTACCTTTTTCGGTTGCCGGTGTGGTCACCCCCACATGTCGCGGCGATCTTCTTGTTTTTACCGGGGAAACCGATGTTCTGGAGGGTGCGTGCTTGGACGAACCCATGGCCAAATTGTTGACTGTGTTGCCATGGCCGTATGTCGGCGGAGGGGAAGCAGATCCGAGGCGGCGAAGGACGGCGTAGCAGGAACAGCTCTGGTGCAGTGGAGGGTGGCGAAGTTGGAGCGGCAGCGGTGAGGTGCATGACGGCGTGGTTGAACTGGCTCGGGTACAGACAGCTCGGCCTCGGCTTCAACTACTAGCCGTGGAGGGTGTTGCGGTTGAGGTTGCGGTGGACGACGACGTCGGGGTATTGGCTCCGGCGTGATGGAGGAGGGCGGCGGTTGATGGGTGGGATGGGGTGGCAGACGGAGGACGCCGGGGTTTCGCAGCTGGTGGAGAGGTAGTTTTGGCACCCACGGAGTACGAATGGGGAATCGGACGGGTGGGGGGGAACCATGTTTCGGTCTGGGACGCGCTTGTTTTTGGCTTTTTTGAACAGAAGATGGGACGCGCTTGTTTGAAATTTGGGGAAAGTACAAACTTTGCCCCCCTCTTAATTTGGGACCTACTGCGGGTCGGGGGTAGGATGGTAATCCCAGGTGTCCCAAATAGTGGGCGGGAGTGACTTCGGCCGCGCGCATGTATGCTTAGGCGCCATTGTGTATGATTGTTTTTCGGATGCGGTTGCGTGGCGTCTAGATGAAGCTACAAACCTACCCCGGTTTAGACCTTTGGACGTCGGGCCAGTAGGTTTCACAGGTCGGAGTTATTAGAAAAGTAATTTCCTTGTACTACCAAACATTGGTCTCACGCGGTTTCGGGCGAGTAGAGGCTCTTTTGGCGCTTCGTTCGAAATTTTGAAACACAAGCATTCACGTTTAGAGTACTCTTGAACTATGAGGATTGACCTAAATATACAACATTATATTTGACCTTGTATGTTTGAAAACCTCATTAAATTATCCGCTTCTTTTTGAAATTTTGACACTTGAAAATCCTATAACTACGATTATTTTGGAATGGAGGAGCTAAATTTGAATCTATTTTGTACACGACTACATATGCTATTATGTACAAAATCAGAGCAAAGATTGGCGCCCCCATAATTTAGGTATGGTTTACAAATGCCATGATATCAAATTCAAATAATTGAATGGACTTCATGTTGAATTCGATTTTTTAAACCACCTTAAGTTGAATTCAAATGTATGCTAGTTCATAGGTAGTAGCTATTTATAATTTCCATTATGTAACTTTCATATGTATAATGTGCTTTATACACACAACATGAACTATACTCACGTTTATATTCGATTGCTAGAGCGATGCATTATCTGGAGTTCAAAATACTAACTATGTGGATCAATTGTGTCGAATAATAACATAGACATGCTCAAATTCGATAGAATCTAGATGTCTGATGGATCAATGACCGCTCCTTACGCGAATTGCAAATATCATGATCCCATCCTAATATTTGGATACAATTTATATCTTTAATCAATGTGTAGAGCAGTATTTTACGTGTAGTTTCACTCTCCATCGGTGGTCTCTCACACATGCTCACACACTCTCTCCCGAGGTGTCTTTCTCGCGCACATGCTCTAGATATAACCCTCCCTCTCTCTCGTAACCATTTACAACTATTTTCACTAACCTTTATCACAAGCACTCTTCCTCTCGCAAACATACACACGCACAATCCTCATCGACCCTTTCTATATACATGGACCTGCCTACGTGTCTCATGTACGCACATTATCTTTACGCCTGTATCTCATGCATTGTCTCACACCTCTCTCCCTAATCGACGAGTATGATTCTAGCAGAGCATTCTGTAGGATGCCCCTTAAAGTTAGGTTGGATGAATAGTAATATCAGAGATAAAGGGGTTACCTTAGTCCGAGAATCTAGGGTTATAAATCCTAGCCGGCTTTGTCAGTGGACACAGAGTCCTTCAAAATTCCGCTATGTTTGTCTTGTACGACTAGTCATCCATGGGTCTTCCTAAATGCATCATGGGCCAACCAATGTGGCGCAGGACGACACAGAACGAAGGGCCTCACCAAGACCCATCGGACCTCACGCGGTGACACACCCTCTGCCCCCACGTCTCATTATCTTCTCACACCCACAAATACCAACACAAACACCACACACATAGAAAATTTCTCCTGGTGCCTCTATTCCCTCCCCCTTGCATATACACACTCAAGGAATGGAATCTCTTGTCGTGACGTCATATTTGTCTCTCTCTCTAGACCACTCTCATTTCTCGTGCTATCTCTCCCACGCCCCCCCCCGGTCGGCCCCTCGATCCATGCCTCTCTCGAATACGTAATACACACACATACCTCTCTAGGCCCCGCCAAATGCATCAACTACACATTCACACATGTTACATCACGTACCCCATTGATCTAAAAAGCCCTCTCTTCACGTTTATTTCGCATACAACATTCCTTTTGAATAAAGTGTGGCCAAAAAAATATTTTAGGGTTTCTACATATGTACAACATTACAAAGTTATATGGAGGAGTACGAACGCTAATTTGCATTGCATGGTGCCCACAATGATATTTATTCCGCACTGTGAATTTGTATATTTTTATACTATATACAAAGTTAGTCATAATAAAGAGAAACGAAGAGCATCTCTCTCTCCATCGCATACCCCCTGTACGCCCTTTCACGTATGCATACAAAACTAGCTCCAGGTCCTCTAAAAGTAAGCCCCCCAGAAAATTCAGGCATGTTTCATCTTTCTCTCGCAATATATGCAATGACGATCTTTGTATTTGAAGCGAAAGCACGATACGTACATTGGACTTCAGAATCCACTCATTACGGTCACCATTTATGTTTAGTGGTTATTATGCAGTCACGGGCTCACCGTACAACTCTGTATTTGCTCATGACATGACTTGTTGACCAGTTAAACGCTCCACATGGCACCTCTAGTGTTGCATCACATTATCTCACTACCATCATGCCCACCTGTCGACTTGTATCTACTCTACATCTACACTCTTATAAAATACATAAAATACACTCTTATAAAAAAACAGAGTTGGTGATGATGGTGTGCCTGCCATCCTGCAATATAGGCCGTCCGATTTATATCTGACGGATAGGGAAGAAACTATGGCAATTTTGCAAAAAGGTACCCACACACCTCTCCACATTTGCAAATAAGGCCTTCCCTAGTTCATCCTTTTCTCTCACAAGATAAACAAGTCATACAAATGCATCTTGATGTTACGTGCAACGCACGGGCATCTTGCTAGTAAGAATGAAAACAAACGACAAAAAAATATTTGGACGGTGGTTCGAAGTCATGACCGCGGGCACAGCGGACAAGGTGGCCTTGTATTGGTATGCTAAGCCGTCTGTTTTAACACACGGGAGCTGGTGTGGTGATTATACACACACGCACGCATGCACACGAACTGCATCCACGCAACACTCACACAAACACATGCACCCACGCACGCACGCAACACTCACACGTACACACGCAGCCACGCATGCAACACTCATACGCACGCACACAACACTCACACGCACACATGCACGCATGCATGCACACACCAGTACACCACACGACCAACACACACTCTCACGCTCAAGTGCTCAACCTACACGTGCATGCGCACACATCAGGCCCTGACAGACACATACACAACCAGGTGATTCCCGCGCACGGGTTGGAGCCTTGTCATGCCTGCGTAAATTTGTCTTTATCTGACCTTTTGCCTATGCGAACTGATAGGTGGGACACACAACGAATGTGGTCAATTTAACTGGTCAACATGGCGCCATGCAGACTATTTGGCCGGTCAACAGAGTGCAATCCGATGCTGAGCTGTGAGCAAGTGACCGTATAATCACCGCAAAACGTATATGACCGTAATCAGCTTATTCTGAAGTTCGGTGACCGTATTATGATTTTCTCTCTGTAGGCCCTCCAAAACTACATCTCTACACGTTCTCGCATGTTACATCTAACAACTATGCAATACAGCACTACTACTACATTCTAACACAATAAATCATATGTGTTTTTAGTTTTACTAGATATCATATTGTTACTTATAATTATTCAGTTTGCATACATTAAAATTGCCTTTGAAATGTATGGCCAGTATCATCTACTGCGCGGGAAAAATCCCGCCCTTTCCTGTTTAATCGGGTTTGTATCGATGGATCGTGCAAAACAGCAAAACTATACTAGTACTATACAGTACAAGTGGTAGTTCACTGGGCCGTCATGTCGTCTACTCATCCGTCGTAAGAGTGGAGCGCTCGCTTTCATAAATCTTCTAGTCCCTTTCGCCGACATGTGGGACATCAAGCTACCGGGTCCACGTGCCATACCAGAATACAGTGCAGAGCAGCCGAGGTGAAGCACCCCAGTCATGGCGCCGGCGTGGTAATGAGCAATGAGGCTTCAAATCACAAAGCTGCACCTTTCCCGCAGTTAAGTTGGAGGGACAAAGCAACCATCATTTCACTCGTTGCTGAATCTGCTTCTCCCTCATTTTCCTCAACTTAACCACATGTTGCTTTTGCAGTTGTTCTGCCTCATGTGGCACGCGGATCGGCTTGGTAAAGCACTGACACGTGGGACCGCATGTTAGCAAACCGCCAGAACAACGTCCTCCGAAAATAAGAAGCCTAATCTTAGACTTACAAAGGGCTACGTAGCTGCTACGTATACTTTCCATCTAATCTATATATGCCCCCCTGATTTTCAAGTGGGGTGGGCCTAATCCTCTCCTTTAATCCAATCAAATAGTCCCACATCACATCAGTTCGTAACTTTACGTAAACCATTACGTGGATGTAGGATTGCTCAAATAAGAAACCTCCCCCGCCATCCGCGCGGCAAAATCACCTCCTTTTTACTAATCTCGATTCTATAATTTTTTAGATCAATATAATTGAGATTTGTATAGATAGCACATAGGAGCAAAACCAAGTGGTACGGTTAAGGGCATCCACAATGTGCAGCCAAATGTGAAAATAGCTTTTGGCATCGTGGGAATCATTGTGGACGGTGTTGCCAAAGCAAAAAAGATGGAACCGAAGCTTCGTGATTGATTGATTGAAGGAATAGAAAAATGCAACGTCTCTCCTCTTTCTCCCATGCTTGGACGCATGTAGCACTACAGTATAGAGCACAGAGTCTACTCCCCTGTCCCTTCTATCACAAATCCTATCGCTGACACATAATTTTCGTTCATAGAGTATGTTTATCCAACCGCATGTTGGGGAGTATCCGTACGGCCCGTGCGGTGGTCTGTTGGGGAAGAAGAAGAGGTGAGGAAGAAGGAAAGAAGGGTTAGGAGACGTAGGATATTCATCCAACCACCTGAAATGGTAGACTGACCCAAGTCAGGCGACTTTCATAACAAATATATGTTTTTACACAGCAAAAGATCCATGAAAACAACAACATAAAGAAAAACTATCACTGCTCGCGAAAAGAGATGGCCTCGTCGTCTTTGGCTACCGGTGTGAACCAGCCGTCGCTGCCGACGTGTGTCTCCGCACCGCGGTTGTCCTCGGCCTCCAGCTACTCGTTCAAGTGGAGCGTGCGGGTGCTCTGCACGGACGAGAGCACAATCCGGTTCAAGTCGAGGACGTCCGGTTCCGCCTGCAGGAAGGCCTTGATGGCAGCGGCATCCGCGCGCTCTGCGTCGAGTCGAGCCTCCGCCGCCCGGTTCAAGTCCAGAACATCCGGTTCCGCCTGCAGGAGGGCGTCGATGAGAGCGGCATCCGCGCGCTCTGCATCGAGTCGAGCCTCTGCCGCCCGGTTCAAGTCCAGGACGTCCGGTTCCGCCTGCAGGAGGGCCTTGATGGCAGCGACATCCGTGCGCTCCGCCTCAAGTTCAGCCTCCACCGCCCGGTTCACATCCACGACATCCGGTTCCGTCTGCAGGAGAGCCTCGATGGCAGCGGCATGCACGCGCTCCACGTCGAGTTGAGCATCTGCCTCCCGGTCCTCCTTTAGTATCGCCATGTTGAACCGCTGGTCCACCTGCACCATGCGGGACTCGGATGCCGACACGAAGTCGACGTCCATCATCTCATACCCATCGGGGGCCTTCTGCGCCGCGACCTCCGCCAAGAACATTGGATCGGCTTCCTCCTCCTTGTAGCTTGGCTCCAGAGAACTCGGGGATTGGCCCGCCGCAAAGCGAGCTTGGGAACGGAGGTCTATGGCGCCGACCGCCACCGCGATTTCTGCGCGGCGCTCCGGCGTCAGCATCTTGTAGTAAGTGATCTTGCGGTGCACCATGGCTTTCCGGCGAACTAGGGGACGCTTGATGCGGGCTAGGGGATCAAAAGGTGGGGGAATGGGCTGGAGATTTGGTGTGGTTTTAGGGCAGTGGCTGGCATAGGCCGAGCAGCGAAGGTTCTGGTGTGAATAGTGGTTCTGGTGATGACCGGTCAATCGGTTTTGACTGTACATCGCTCTTGTCGCGTTCGTGGTGCAGCCCGACACGGTGGACCCTTCACGTCGCCCACCGAATGGAATGCGCTTCGTCTTGCGTTTTTGCTCACTTGTGGGACCGCAGTTGAGAGCAAACCGACGTCCCTCCCCCTCCCCCACCCGCGTCATTTATTATACCACCACTCCCTTTGTTTTATGTGGAGTAAATAAAAACAGAGGGAGTATCACTACGGATGAAGATCCCCTGACGTGGCCGAACCCATTGAGTAACTGACATGTGGGGCCTAGCAAGCATGGGATCCGCCAGTAAGTGACCGAAAGGGAGGGTAAGGCAGGGATACCTACGTCAGAGGATCCACTTCCACTATACTAGTTTGACCAAATGTTAGATTAATAATATATGACATGCAACTTACACAAATGTTAGAGTAATAATATATGACATGCAACTTACACAAAGCATACAGGGTCTAACGCGTTTTTCGAGGCTAACTTTGACCAAATGTTAGAGTAATAATATATGACATGCAACTTACACAAAGCATACGGTCAAATTTGTATGTGAATGGAGTTTCCAATGATATAATTTTCACAATATACATCTCATGTACTATTAATCTTGTCAATAGTCAAATTGGAAACCATCTCGAGTACAAATCTAGGAGTACGTACGAATCTAACAATATTGATTGGGTGTTGTTGAATGTTGATACCTTTTTTATCAAAGTAGATGTACTTTGACTACACATAAAACTTATATGTAAACTACTCCCTCATTCCATCTGTATAGGGCCTAATGCATTTTCGAGGCTAACTTTGACCAAAAGGTAGGGTAATAATATATGACATGCAACTTAAATAAAGCATACCATCAAATTCGTATGTGAAAGGAGCTTCCAATGATATAATTTTCGCATTATACATGTCATGTACTATTAATCTTGTCAATAGTCAAAGCCGGTCTTGAAAAATGCATTAGGCCCAATATAGATGGAAGGAGGGAGTAGAAAGGATAGGAGGGAGTATACTGTATGTTCAAAAACGAAACGAACGTTGAATACCCTTTATATATGATTTGCGGATGCTATGATCACCGGTTCAAAATTTTGAATCCGCCTTAGGTATCACATGCCCCCACTCGTTCCCTCTCGATTTCATCTCGGAGTCCGAAGATCTATTGAAAGAGGACTAGGGTGGGTACATGCGAATGATACTCAGCGGAATGTTCAAATGAGGCATGCGGGGGGATGGACTCGACTGGAGGGCGACATGATCGATGGAGAAGAGGGTTGGAGAGGAATGAGACATAAGCAAACGCCACATGATTATACTTGAACGGCTCAAATAAACAATAATTTGTCTCGCTTGGCCTACATAGTGAAAGGCCTAATGCACAACGCGGAGCACTGACGCTCGAATATGGCCGGGAAAACAGGGAAACAGACATGTCGGGCACACCCGTCGGGACGACGTAGCGCAGACTAGTCCAATGGAGGAGCTGGCCCACGACCTCCTCGCCACCGACAACAATTCATGTGGGTCATTGGGGCCAACAACGGGGCGCAGCTCCAGCACCGCCTCTGGACACGGCGACCGCGGTGAGCGACACGCTCATATCGTCGCTAGACACGGTCGGTTTCAATTTGCCGAGGGTGGCGTTAGTGCTGTGGCACGACCAACGGTATGTTTGGTTTGTGCCCAAGGTTGCCCCATCAAAGCATTGGGTAGCCAAAATTTTGGTTGAGGTATTGGTTGCCCATGATTTGGCCGACATTGGCAAGAAAAATGAACTTGAGTTGGCTAGAGTTCATTGGCATGCCAAAGAAATGGCAACCATCCAAACAAAGACCAATCTTTGGGTCATGACCAAAATTTTGGTTGAGGTATTGGTTGCCCATGATTTGGCCGACATTGGCAAGAAAAATGAACTAGAGTTGGCTAGAGTTCATTGGCATGCCAAAAAATGGCAACCATCCAAACAAAGACCAATCTTTTGGTCATGACCAAAATTTTGGCAAGGTGCACTTTGGCCACAATCCAAACACACCCCAACACCCGGCTCGTCGAGGATTCATGGGGCACTGCGACGCGTCCGCGGAGTTGTGTAGCGCGGCCAACTGCATCCTCTGGACCTGAGACCATGCCGGGTCGTCTTGCTTTTTCAATGATATGCAGGAATCGCATCTGAGCAAAGGGCATCTCCAACGTTGCCACGACCGCAACTGACTACCCTAGCACACCAAAACCCTCGTCCCTCGCGCCATCGCGCAGTGCGTTCACAGCCGGCGCCAGCTTCCCGCATTCATGTTGTCCGTTCGTATGTCGTCATTAAGAGGCTCGGTGCCCGAGGAACAACTCCAGCGACTTAATGATGCATCCGGACGCTTGGCCTCACCGGAATGCGCTACTTAAAGCGGCAACGCCCAGCTAACCTCCACACCATAGCGCATTGTCCTCCTACCTGGAACCACATCCGCCATGACCGCAAGCGCGAATGCTCTGCGGGAGAGCTTATCTTCGGGGATGGAGCTCGAGGTCACCGCCCTCGCTGAAGTCGCCGCACAAGCGGTGGCCACGCTGGCGGCCAACGACGGGAGCACCGTCAGCCACGCGTCCTACTTGCCGCCGTCCAACGTCCGGCACCGCCGAGGTCGGGGACTCCTCCGAGGATGAGTAGGGAATGGGAGGTGGCAGGGCATGGTGTGCCAACTGGCCGGTCCGTCTCCCGTGTTCTACTTTTCCTCGTTGGAGACCGCACCTTCACTTCACGGGTCTTGAACCCCGCCCACGTACATGGAGATCATAGATGGAGGACGTCGGTCGCCGCCGTAGAATAGGTTTAGGGTCGGGTTTCTTTTATTTTTTTGTCCTATAAAGTTTGAAATGTAATGAAAATCTGTCGTGTTTGCATTAATCTCGGTCGGTGTATATGAACTTTCACAATAATATACATATTGTAGGAGTACTAGCAAGATGCCTGTGCGTTGCACGGAATATCAAGATCTTGTGGGAGAAAAGGATGAACGAGGGAAAGCCTTATCTCCAAATGTGGAGAGGAGTGAGGGTAAATTGTCATAGTTTCCTTCCTATCCGTTAGATATAGATCGGACGGCCTATATTGCAGGATCGGACACATCTTTCTACATCTACGGGAACCTACGAAAGGGTTAACGTAAATTGCCTCTCTCTCTTTCCTCTCCTGATTTTCATTGTGGTGGGCCCCTCCCTCCCCCTAATCTACAATCAACAGCTCACACGTTTCACATTACGTTAATTACATAACTGGGATTATGTAGGTGTAGCATTACTCATCCTAAAAAGCCCAACTAAGCCAACCTCCCAGCATATCATGCGGGAAAAGACCCGGCCGCGCCGTTTTAGTCGGGATTACCGGATTACTAGTTGTAGTATCGATGGATCGTGCGAAGCAACAGATTTTTTGTGTGGTGGAGAAGCACCTAGTTTAAAAGGAAAAAATGCAGTACACTCACAGCACTCCTGTCTCGGTCGCATTGCACCCCACACACGTTCGGTCCTGCACACGGCTCACGCAAACGGAACGCGCTTCGGCTTGCCTCTTCACTGACACGTGGGACTGCACTTGGAGAAACCGACCATGCGCCAAACTCCCCCCGCCCACCGCGCGAAAATCCTCCCCCCCACACACCCAAAAATTCCCCCCAAATCCGATTCAACCACCCTTCGGCCAACTAGCCAATAATA
>NC_041388.1:432889080-432895323 GCF_002162155.2 Triticum dicoccoides
GCCGTGCCGATACGTCGGCGCCGCGGTTCGGCGATCCTCTCGCTCCCACAGTACGCTCTCATAGACTGTCGTCCTCTAGCCGCACCGCCACCTCTGGCTACGTTCCTGTGGAGGCGCACTGCGGTCAATGCCGCCATTGCTGGCGACTTTCGTGTGGAGACGCACGGCGGTCAGCTTCTCCCACGGTACGCGCATTCTGGTCTGAGGCCCCGTTCATGTCGGTGTAGCGCTGAATGTTAGCTGATAGACGTTGTTAATCTCACTGTTTGCCGAAGTAGTTTACTGTTAATATGCTCTTCTTAAGAAGCTTCCTTGCCCTGTTCTGCACTCAATCTGCTTAGCTGAGATGGCATGCCAAGGCTGATTAGTTGCTAAAATATCCTGCCATATATTTATTGTGACGTAGATTGCCATGGTCTAGTAGCCAATCTATTAGGTGAAACAGCTCTACACCATTTTATAATCGATCTTTGTTGCTGCGATGGCCTTCGATAGTTTGATGGCTGTGTGCTCGGCCTCATTGACTGCTGAAACAGCCTGCCATAATTTGGCACTCAAATCTGTTTGCTAAATTAGCTTTACATATATTTCGTTACTTAGATCTGCTCATCCAAATATCTTGCCATAGCTTTAGACATCGACCTAGGTATTTTTTCTGGACTTCATAAAAAAGCATATATGTTTTTCCTGTAATATCTAGTAGAAGAACTAATTTGTATGTCTAACAGATGGACGGGACTTGGATAACTTCTGCTTGAAGATTCTCTGCTGCATATGTTGAGGGGGTTGAAAACTTCATGAACTTTATCAGAGCTGAGTACGGTGGTCCGAAATCAGATGTGCTCTGCCCGTGTAGCAGTTGTATGAATTCAGTTACAAGACCCCAGTCAACTGTGCAAAATCATCTACACTTTAATGAAGTTGCACAACAAGATGATGCTTACACTGCTCCTGATGTACAAGATAACACAGATGTTCCTAATATCTTTGAGAACCATCACGTCAATGACGCCGGCGAAAAGATTGCATGTCGTGTTGTGGACATACAAGAGTTGATCAAGAAGAAGCCAACGTTCGAGGACGTTGAGGACGAAGAAGAAGATGACACCATGGGGAATTACGATTCAGACTAATACACGTGGCAAAGATGTTGACGCTGCTGCTGCGGATGATGATTACATTGCTTTTATCGTATTTGCCTGTCAGAAGACGTTATTTATCTACTATGTGAAATTGTGTTTGCTATGACAACTGAAACCTGATGAACATGTTGTTTAGTATTTTGTTGTGAGAACATCACTTGTTATGTATGCTGATTTGTGTTTGGTGATTGTATGACAACTAAAACACGATGACATTGTTGTTTAGTTCTACTCATATTTGGCTGTGAAACTTGAATTTGATGACATAGTTTGTTGTTGGACTGCAATTTGCTCGACGTCTTCGAATGAGAACAAAGCTGACCCGAAAGGGCCTCTGCTATTTATTTATTTATATGAGCAAAAGGGGATACCCCCTGATTTCCGTTAATAGAAATCATTAGATGTTCAAAACACTACGCCCAGCCTGCTACACAGGTTTCATTCATTACTAGTTTCAGCAAAGTGCTCATGTCGTAGCCACTGAATACATCACGAGTGCTACATACACTGCAAATAAAGAGACAGTCATCCTACAGAGAACATCGATTTTGCCCATTATCTTCACAAGCTCTTTCATCTCCTCATTGTTGTCAAGGTCGTTCAGCAGCTGTTGCTTGGCCATGATCAGAGGAACTTCATCTTTAACCTTCTGCTCTGCATCTTCCTCTTCTGTTGTTCCTTCAGTTACTTGTCCAACACCCCAACCTGCTCGTATTGGGATTCCTCGGCTAACCAAATAATCAGCGTAGTTGCATTCCCCCACATCAGCAACTTCCCAGAAATACAAATCACATGAATCTTCCCTTTTCTGCATGAATCAAATTGGTAGATCATCAACCAAACTATTAAAAAAATCAGCAACTGAAAGCAGCAAAACAACACTTAAACATATTATTACCCCATGATTCGGGCATTTGTAGAAGACTCAGCCAGAGTTGCGGATTGTCATTGAGACGCGACGGATGACTCTGCGTGATTTGCAGCAGTGGCACCACACCAACGGCAGTGGGTTGCGATGAGCAATCGGCTGCGGTGCGCGTGCCGGCGAGGGTGTGATGAGACCCACAGGCGATGGTACGGGTTGTGACTTGGCGCATATCTAGTTGTTGCCTGCTGAAGAGCAGGTGGACGAGCAGCTAGCGAACATGGTTCCCAAGGCCAGAGCTTCTGATGCTAGGCAGAGTAAGTAGAGAAGAGGAGAAGCGAACGTTGGATATGTCAGTTTCATTACTTGCAGAGTTGCATAGCACCATATATAGTCATAGTCTAGGTTTGGATTCGAACCAGCTACAGGAGCACGTCTTTCTTTTTTCTAAAACTCGGCAACATCTCTTTATTGGTACACTAGCTTGTTCTGTACGCCTTCCCAAGTCTTTGATTTTCTTTCCCTTTTTTGCGAGGACCTGACAGCTGGGACCCACCGGAAGGGCCTCTCTTTTTCGCGAAAAAAACGTTCCCCCCGCTGACATGTCGGACCCACGAGCTATATCTTCGCATGAAAGGAAGTGCCTCCTTATTACGCACAAAAAAATGAATACCCCCCTGCTAGCTGGGACCCACCATAGTGGGAGGATTACTTGTGGGCCAACAAAGTTGACGGGGACGGAGGGCTTTGTCAACTTAGTCAATATGAACGATTCTAGCTCCAGTGACCGTACGATGTCCATCCAACGGCCGTAGTGCTTCTTCAACCTCTGGTCTTCTTGCTCCAGCCGCCCAAAGCAGCGCCAGTCGTGCCGCATGCTCCTACCTCCCGTGGCCAGCTGTGCTGCCGCGGAGGCCTCACCGCCCCCTACTATTCCCACCGCTGGCCAGGCCCTGCGGCGACGGCAGCCTCACACCGCAGCCGAACCAGTGAACCCTCATACTCCTCTCCGTGCGGGCTTCCACTGCCGCGTCTTCCCCGGTTCCGCGTCGTCCCCTTCCTAGGCCTCGCCGTCGTCCACTGCTGTGGTGCTCTCCGCGCGGCGTGGTCAACATGGTCAAGGAACGACTTCCATCGGAAGAGTACTATACGTGGAGAGGCTGACAGCTGGGTCCACGGCCACAGCCCATTTTTTTGTGATTTGCCAAGTAAGTCGCTTTGTCAGGCCTGTTGGGCTGCAAATCTTTCAAGACGAGGAGAGCTTTCATTCGGCTGGCCGAGAAAATGGCCCATCAGTAATGAGAAATGGGCTATACATTTTTAAAACACATCAAACCAGCAATTAGTTTCAAATATCTTTTTTTTATTTCAAGATTTTAAATTACATTAATTTTTATGCGTGGAGAATTTGTTGGATTTTCTATTGATATACATTTATTTTTAAAATCAGTTTGAATGTGAGTCGAAATTTCGGGATTAGAAACAGTTCGGACCGCACCGAAATATGCAAAATTTCGTATAATTTTTTAACTGTGGCCACAATTTGGGCTGTAATGCTAACAAAAAGAATATGGGCTCCAAAAAAACCCTTAAGAATTAGCAAATGGGCTGAAAATTATTAGAAATAATGGCAGATGGGCTGTATGTCGTTTTTCACAGATTTGAGGCTTTCCTAAAAAAAGGTTGACGCACAAGCAGTGACTGATGGATGTCCATCCAACGGCCGTCGTGCTTCTTCAATCTCTGCTCTTCCTGCTCCAGCCGCTCAAACAGGCGCCGGCGGGACTGCCTGCTCCCTCCTCCCCGCGGCCGGCTCTGCTGCCGCGCAGGCCTCACCGCCCCATCGTACTCCCATCGCTGGCCTAGCCATCCCTCTACTCAGCCACACCTGCTGTTATTCTCCGGCGACGGCAGACAAACCAGTAAACCCTCGTACAGTCGTACTCCCCTCCGCGTGGGAAACAACTGCCGAGTCTTCCCTGCCTCCGTGTCGTTCCCTTCCTAGGCCTCGCCGTCGTCCACCGCCCTGGTGCTCTCGGCGCGGCCTGGTCAACGTGGTCAACGACCGACATGCATCTGAAGTGGACTGTACGTGGAGAGGCCGACAGCTGGGTCCACGCCGCATGCAAGGAAATGCCTCGTTATTACGTGCAAAATAATGATTCCTCCACCTGACATCAGGGACCCACCGAAAGGGCCTCTATATTTCGCAAAAAACGTTACCACCGCTGACAGCTCGGACCCACCAGCTATATCTTCGCACGCAAGGAAGTGCCTCCTTATTACGCACAAAAAAAATGAATACTCCCCCTGCTAGCTGGGACCCACCATAGTGGCAGGATGACTTGTGGGCCTACTAAGTTGACGGGGATGGAGGGCTTTGTCAACTTAGTCAATAATGCACGATTCTAGCTCCAGTGACCGTACGATGTCCATCCAACGGCCGTAGTGCTTCTTCAACCTCTGGTCTTCTTGCTCCAGCCGCCCAAACCAGCGCCGGTCGTGCCTCGTGCTCCTGCCTCCCGTGGCCGGCTGCAATGCGGCGGAGGCCTCACCGCCCCCTACTACTCCCACCGCTGGCCAGGCCATCCCTCTACTCACCCACACCCCCTGTTACTCCGCGGCGATGGCAGCCTCACACCGCAGTGAACCAGTGCCGTCGTACTCCTCTACGCGTGGGCATCCACTGGCGCGTCTTCCCCGGCTCCGCTTCATCCCCTTCCTAGGCCTTGCCGTCGTCCACCGCCCTAGTGCACTCGTCGCGGCGTGGTCAACGTGGTCAAGGAACGGCTTCCATCGGACATGGACTGTACGTGGAGAGGCTGACAGCTGGGTCCACGGCCGCAGCAAGGAAGTGCCTCCTAATTATGTGCAAAATAATTATTCCTCCACCTGACAACAGGGACCCATCGGACGGGCCACCAGTATTTTCTGAAAAAAAATCGTTTCCCCCTGACTGCTGGGACCCACCATACGGGCCACCGTATTTCACGAAAAAACGTTCCCCCCGCTGTCAGCTCGGACCCACCGGAAGTGCCCCCTTATTACGCAAAAAAAATGAATACTCCCCCGGCTAGCTGGGACCCACCTTGGTGGGAGGCTGACTTGTGGGCTACTAAGTTGACGGGGATGAAGGGCTTTGTCAACTTAGTCAATATGAATGATTCTAGCTCCATTGACCATACGATGTCCATCCAACGGCCATAGTGCTTCTTCAACCTCTGGTCTTCTTGCTCCAGCCGCCCAAAGCAGCGCCGGTCGTGCCGCATGCTCCTGCCTCCCATGGCCGGCTGTGCTGCCGTGGAGGCCTCACCGCCCCCTACTATTCCCACCGCTGGCCAGGCCCTGCGGCGACAGCAGCCTCACACCGCAACCGAACCAATGAACCCTCGTACTCCTCTCCGCGCGCGCGCAGGCTTCCACTGTCGTGTCTTCCCCAGCTCCCTGTCGTCCCCTTCCTAGGCCTCGCTGTCATACACCGCCATGGTGCTCTCGGTGCGGCGTGGTCAAGGAACGACTTCCATCGGACGTGCACTGTATGTGGAGAGGCTGACAGCTGGGTCCACGGCGGCAGCAAGGAAGTGCCTCCTTATTACGTGGAAAATAATGATTCCTCCACCTGACAGCAGGGACCCACCGGACGGGCCACCGTATTTCACGAAAAAAAATGATTCCCCCCTGACTGCTGGGACCCACCAGCTACACCTTCACACGCAAGGAAGTACCTGACAGTCGGGACCCACCTGGTCGAAGCGTATGTAGCGTTGTCATTCTGGTCGCGAACGTGTACGTACATATATACTGGTGGATGTAGAGGCGCGCACGTGTCGTACTAGAGGCGGCCAGGGTGCAAGAAAGAAAATACGGCCACATATGTGTACATACGGGCGGGGTCTCGAACGCCTACTCGCGCATCCGTACGGCGAGGGCTCGTGTACATGGCTGGGTCGGAACGGAGAAACGGCGTCGTCGTCGTGTTCATGGGTTGGAACGGAATGCGTGGTCGTGTTCATCGGGAGGGCTTGGACGGAAGAGGCGATGGAAACGATGCCTGGCGTACCGCACAACGGAGGAAACGGACCTCCTACAGTCAAAACGGGGGTCCTGTTGATTGGGAGGGGTGTGGCGTACCGCAAAACGGAGGAAACGGACCTCCTACGGTCGAAACGGGGGTCCTGTTGATCGAGATGGGTGTGGCGTACCGCAAAACGGAGGAAACGGACCTCCTACGATGAA
>NC_041388.1:432895944-432975745 GCF_002162155.2 Triticum dicoccoides
TTCATCCCATTGATCGGCTTCAGTTAGCAGCAGTAGCCAAGGAATCGCTCGATCGGGTTCAGTTAACCAGCCATCGATCGATCGCTCGGGTTCAGTAACGCGTAGCTTGCAGTGCAATCGCTCGGGTTCAGTTAGAGCCCAAAGCCTCGCTCGGGTTTAGTTAGAGCCAACGCCTCGCACACACGCGTGTATGTGTATGAGAGAAACGCGCATTGCTCGGCCCCCGACCTCCCATCGTAACCGGGAACTCCCCGAAATTTTCCTCCCCCTCGCTTCTACCATGGTTTTTTCTGTCATGGACGGCCCAAAGAATGTCATGCAGCTGCGTCTCCGGCCCGCCCAGGACGAAAAGCCCATTTTTTGTCATGATTTTTTGTCATAGAAGTAGGAGCCCACCACATCTATGATGATACCGGGTTTTGTCACAATTATCGTCATAGAAGTGTCATATGTATGACAGAAAAAATTTCATTCGGCCCAAAATGTCACGGATGTGTCTTTTTTTGTAGTGGGAGGACTTCTACATCATCATAGCCTCTCTGATGAAGTGTGAGTAGTTTACCTCAGACCTTCGGGTCCATAGTTAGTAGCTAGATGGCTTCTTCTCTCTCTTTGAATCTCAATACAAAGTTCTCCCCCTCTCTTGTGGAGATCTATTCGATGTAATCTTCTTTTTGTGGTGTGTTTGTTGAGACCGATGAATTGTGGGTTTATGATCAAGTCTATCTATGAATAATATTTGAATCTTCTCTGAATTATTTTATGTATGATTGGTTATCTTTGCAAGTCTCTTCGAATTATCCGTTTGGTTTGGCCAACTAGATTGGTAGTTCTTGCCATGGGAGAAGTGCTTAGCTTTGGGTTCGATCTTGCGGTGTCCTTTCCCAGTGACAGAAGGGGCAGCAAGGCACGTATTGCATCGTTGCCATCGAGGATAACAAGATGGGGTTTATTTTATATTGCATGAATTTTTCTCTCTGCATCATGTCATCTTGCTTAAGGCGTTAATCTGTTTTTAACTTAATACTCTAGATGCATGCTGGATAGCGGTCGATGAGTGGAGTAATAGTAGTAGATGCAGACTCGTTTCGGTCTACTTGTCACGGACATGATGCCTATATACAAGATCATGCCTAGATATTCTCATAACTATGCTCAATTCTGTCAATTGCTCAACAGTAATTTGTTCACCCACCATAGAATACTTATGCTCTTCAGAGAAGCCACTAGTGAAACATATGGCCCCCGGGTCTATTCTCATCATATCAATCTCCATCACTTTAATCTTGTTTTGCTTTTTTACTTTGCTTTTACTTTTTACTTTGCATCTTTATACCAAAAATACCAAAAATATTATATCTATCAGATCTCACTCTCGTAAGTGACCGTGAAGGGATTGACAACCCCTAATCGCGTTGGTTGCGAGTAGCTATCGTTTTGTGCAGGTACGAGGGACTTGAGCGTGGCCTCCTACTGGATTGATACCTTGGTTCTCAAAAACTGAGGGAAATACTTACGCTACTCTGCTGCATCATCCCTTCCTCTTCGGGGAAAACCAACGCAAGCTCAAGACGTAGAAGCGAGCTTGCGATCTACCACATAATTTGCAAAATACTATCAGGACTAAGTTCATGATAAATTAAAGTTCAATTAATCATATTACTTAAGAACTCCCACTTAGATAGACATCCCTCTAGTCACCTAAATGATCACGTGATCCAAATCAACTAAACCATGTCCAATCATCACGTGAGATGGAGTAGTTTTCAATGGTGAACATCCCTATGTTGATCATATCTACTATATGATTCACGCTCGACCTTTTGGTCTCCAGTGTGCCGAGGTCATATCTGCATATGCTAGGCTCGTCAAGTTTAATCCGAGTATTCTGCGTGTGCAAAACTGGCTTCCACCCGTTGTATGTGAACGTAGAGCTTATCACACCCGATCATCATGTGATGCCTCGACACGACGAACTGTCCCAACGGTGCATACTCTGGGAGAACACTTATACCTTGAAATTTAGTGAGAGATCATCTTATAATACTACCCCCGAACTAAGCAAAATAAGATTGCATAAAGGATAAACATCACATGTAATCAATATAAGTGATATGATATGGCCATCATCATCTTGTGCCTTTGATCTCCATCTCCAAAGCACCGTCATGATCACCATCATCACCGCCTTGACACCTTGATCTTCATCGAATCATCGTGGTCGTCTCGCCAACTATTGCTTCTATAACTATTGCTACCGCTTAGTGATAAAGTAAAGCAATTACATGGCGATTGCATTTCATACAATAAAGCGACAACCATATGGCTCCTGCCAATTTCCGATAACTTTTGCAAAACATGATCATCTCATGCAACAATTTATATATCATCACGTCTTGACCATATCACATCACAACATGCTCTGCAAAAACAAGTTAGACGTCCTCTATTTTTTTGTTGCAAGTTTTACATGGTTGCTACGGGCTTAGCAAGAACTGTTCTTACCTATGCATCAAAACCACAACGATTTTTCGCCAAGTGTGTTGTTTTAACCTTCAACAAGGACCAGGCGTAGCCACACTCGATTCAACTAAAGTTGGAGAAATAAACACTTACTAGCCACCTGTGTGCAAAGCATGTCGGTAGAACTAGTTCACGTAAGCGTACACGTAATGTCGTTCGGAGCCGCTTCATCCAACAATACCACCAAATCAAAGTATGACATGCTGGTAAGTAGTATGACTATTATCGCCCACAACTCCGTGTGTTCTAATCGTGCAAATAACATCTACGCATAGACCTGGCTCTAATACCACTGTTGGGGAACACAGTAATTTCAAACAATTTCCTATGATCACGCAAGATCTATCTAGGTGATGCATAGCAACGAGAGGGAAGAGTGTTGTCTACGTACCCTCGTAGACTGAAAGCGGAAGCGTTATGACAACGCGGTTGATGTAGTCGTACATCTTCATTATCCGGCCGATCCTAGCATCAAAGGTACGGCACCTCCGCGATCTGCACACGTTCAGCTCGGTGACGTCCCATGAACTCTAGATCCAGCTGAGGTCGAGTGAGAGTTTTGTCAGCACGATGGCGTGATGACGGTGATGATGAAGTTACCGACGCAGGGCTTTGCCTAAGCACTACAACGATATGACCGAGGTGGAAATCTATGGAGGTGGGCACCGCACACGGCTAAACAATCAACTTGTGTGTCTATGGGGTGCCCCCTCCCCCGTATATAAAGGAGTGGAGGAGGGGAGGGCCGGCCCTCTCAATGGCGCACCCAAGTGGGGTGTCCTACTCCTAGTAGGAGTAGGCTTCCCCCCTTCCCTAGTTGGGGTAGGAGAAGAAGGAAGAGGAAGAGGGAGAGAAGGAAAGGGGGGTCGGCCCCCTTCCCAATTCGGATTGGGCTTGGGGGGCGCCCCCACCATGGATGCCTCCTCCTCTCTTCCACCATGGCCCATTATGGTGTTGGGGAATGCAATAATTTCAAAATTTTCCTACGCACACGCAAGATCATGGTGATGCATAGCAACGAGAGAGGAGATGTAACATCCCAAATTTTCAATTTGCAATGTTATACATAGATCATTCATGCATATCATATTTTATTGCATTTCATTTCGCGATCCTCGAAATCCTAAGCAACTCAAGGACCCCCGGAGAGAGTTGGGGATTTCCCTGTTTTCATATTTGAGTTTTATCAAATATCGAAACGAGGATTTTTGGTTTTAATTATTTTTCTCTCCGAAAATATTTCATATTAAAATATATGAAAGGAGATAATATGACTTCTCCAAAATAAATGAAATATTGGAGGAAAAATATTAAAATCAAATATTTGATTTTATTTGGAGTTTATTGCTATTTTATTTGAATTAGAAAAATTGCACGTTTTTCAAAGTTGCATTTTAGGGCCAAGAAAATGTTCATCTCGTTCTAAATATTTTATTTAGACGGTGAAATTTTGTTTTGGCATTCTTAGATTTTTATTTTATTTTATAGGATTTTTTTAGTTTCGGTGAAATTATTTTTAAAAAAAAACTTTCCTCCGCCGACTGGGCCGAAGCCCAAGTCAGCCGGGCCACCTCCCCGCGCCGTCTCCTTCCAGGAGAACGGGAGCGCGCCGCCGCCCGCGATGCCGAGTCCAGCCGGGACTCTCTGCGCCGCTTGCCCCTCGCCCAAGCAAGAACCCCTCCTATAAGTACCCCGCCCCGCCCCCGATTTCTGCCACCACCGCCGCACCCCGCCGCAACCGGAGCCACCCCGCGCCGCCCCGCCTTTGTCGTGCCACCGCCGCCGAGCGCCGCTGCCGCGCCGCCCACCGCCGCAGCCCCGCCTCACCAGAGTCGCCGCCCTACCTCGCCGGACCTCGCTGGAGGTAAAGCCGTTGTTCGTTTTTTTGTTTTTTAAAAAGAACCGATCCGGTTTTTTTGGGAAAGCCTAAGTTTTTTTTTGAATAGAATGGTTCGTTGGTTTTTCCCGGTTTAGTATTTAGCGGACGTTCGTCCGTACATTCGTTTTAACGAACTGTGTTCACTCGTTAGCCGCAGACAGCGAACATTCGTACGTTAGCCTGTTCGTCAGTTTTTCTTTTTCTCGGATTTTCTGCGATTATTTTCGATCGCGATTTCTAATCCGATTTTCATTTTAGTTTATCTTTTCGCTCGTTTGTCAAAATCAGGTGATTCAAGCGCCTAGATCTTCATCTGAAAACCCTCTTTCTGTTTAATCAATTTGAGCAAGGTTTTGATACTGTAAAATTTGACTTTAGTCCAGAATAGTAAATGGACCTTGTTTCTTTCGCAGTTTGAGTTTTGTTGCCTCGTTTGATTTGATTCTTTTTGCAAACCAGAGTTCTTAAGTTGAACTTTCTGGTTAGACCTTCTTATTTGAGCTCTATCCATGCTTCCTTGCTTGATTGCTTATGTATGCTTTTGCTTGTTTGCAATAGAACACCCGGAGTGCGAAGCGTGCTACTTCGAATCTTTAGGTTTTGCGGATTATCAGCAAGGCAAGTAACACTTTGATCATACCCCTTTATCACCCAGTTTTATGCATTAGCTCCAATCCTCAAACACTGCATGATTAGGATGTGATTAACTTGTGGGTTGGGAAGTAGTTAATGAGGTAGAACCTATTGCCCTGTTATTATCAAACCCTTGGGAGTTACTTCTACGTATTGCTTATATTGCTATGCTATGTTCGTAGACGTGGTTTGGGTGAGTGAAAGCCATGATAGATGTGAGATTGTTAATTAATGGTTCAACTTAAGGTGGCAACTTGAATACACATCTGGGTGGATTGTTTGTTGGGCACCTAGAGAATCCAGTGTTGTCCTAGGATATCCTCGAGTACCTGTGTGATAATCCTAAGGTCCGCCACCCAGGCTCAAAGGGAACTGAGATATTTAATGCTAGAAACTACAATCTTGAATGTTTACTGGGCTTCTTGCGTAACCCGCCATCGGGGCTGACCCGGCCCCTCCTGGGCGGGTCTCAACTGATAGTAATATCCCCAACAGTAATGCTACATCCCGTAACTAACTCATTAGCTACATTTCTTGCAAGGCTTATAGTGACCAGATATACATTACCAAGAGGGCCCAGAGATACATCTCCGACAATCGGAGTGACCAATCCTAATCTTGATCCATGCCAACTCAACAAACACCATCGGAGACACCTGTAGAGCACCTTTATAATCACCCAGTTAAGTTGTGATGTTTGGTAGCAAACAAAGTGTTCCTCCGGTACTCGGGAATTGCATGATCTCATAGTCATAGGAACATGTATAGTTGTGGAGAAAGCAATCGCAACAAACTAAACGATCATCGTACTAAGCTAACGGATGGGTCAACTCAATCACATCATTCTCTAATGATGTGATCCCGTTAATCAAATGACAACTCATGTCTATGGTTAGGAAACATAACCATCATTGATTCAACGAGCTAGTTAAGTAGAGGCAAACTAGTGACACTCTGTTTGTCAATGTATTCACACATGTACTAAGTTTCCGGTTAATACAATTCTAGCATCAATAATAAACATTTATCATGATATAAGGAAATATAAATAACAACTTTATTATTGCCTCTAGGGCATATGTCCTTCATATGGCCCATTAACTCCCCGGGGGGTTCCGGTAACCTCCTGGTACTCCGGAAAAATTCCCGAAGCACTCGGAACCTTTCCGGTGTCCAAACATAGCCTTCCAATATATCAATCTTTATGTCTCAACCATTTCGAGACTCCTCGTCATGTACGTGATCACATCCGGGACTCCGAACAACTTTTGGTACTTCAAAACACATAAACTCATAATACCGATTGTCATCGAACGTTAAGCGTGCGGACCCTATGGGTTCGAGAACTATGTAGACATGACCAAGACTCACTTCCAGTCAATAACCAATAGTGGAACCTAGATGCTCATATTGGTTCCTACATATTCTACGAAGATCTTCAACGGTCAAACCGCATAACAACATACGTTGTTCCCTTTGTCATCAGTATGTTACTTGCCCGAGATTCGATCGTCAGTATCATCATACGTAGTCAAATCTCGTTACTGGCAAGTTCCTTTACTTGTTACGTAATACTTCATCCCGCAACTAACTCATTAGTCACAATGCTTGCAAGGCTTATAGTGATGAGTATTACCGAGAGGGCCCAGAGATACCTCTCCGAAACACAGAGTGACAAATCCTAATCTCGATCTATGCCAACGCAACAAACACCTTCGGAGAGACCTGTAGAGCATCTTTATAATCACCCAGTTACGTTGTGATGTTTGATAGCACACTAAGAGGGAGTTGCATAATCTCATAGTCATAGGAACATGTATAAGTCATGAAGAAAACAATAGCAATAAAGTAAACGATCATAGTGCTAAGCTAACGGATGGGTCTGTCCATCACATCATTCTCTAATGATGTGATCCCGTTCATCAAATGACAACACATGTATATGGCTAGGAAACTTAACCATCTTTGATTGACGAGCTAGTCATGTAGAGGCATACTAGGGACACTCTGTTTGTCTATGTATTCACACATGTACTAAGTTTCCGGTTAATACAATTCTAGCATGAATAATAAAAAATTATCATGATATAAGGAAATATAAATAACAACTTTATTATTGCCTCTAGGGCATATTTCCTTCATGTCAACCACCACTGCATTTAGAATTCCCGGATGGCGATCCGATATGACACAAATTTCCCTTTCATCCGGTAATACCCTTGTTCTCAATTGACGCAAGAACCACTCCTAGTTATCATTGTTCTCCACCTTAACCAAAGCGAAAGCCAAAGGCAACACCCGGTTATTGGCATCACTTGCTATAGCAACCAATAAAGTTCCCTTGTATTGTCCGGTCAAGAACGTGCCATCAATGGCGATGACAGGCCGACAATGCTCAAAAGCCCTCACGCATTGCTCAAAGACCCAAAATGCACGGCCAAATACTCGGACGGTCCTCCCGTTGTGAATCAATGTTTGGTGCCCATGAGGCTCGACCACATGAACCATGCCTGGGTTTGTGGCGGCCATAGCTAGCAACAACCTAGGGAGTTGGTTGTATGCTTCCTACCAATTGCCATACAACATCTTGAATGCGGCTTGCTTCGCCTTCCATGCCTTGCCATACTTCACCTTGTAATATAAGATGGCTTTCACAAGGTCAATGACACTCTTGATTCTCATTGTTGGAAGTGTGGATATTTGGTTGGAAAACCTGTAAGCGATGAACTCGGACGTGAGTTGTTTGTGTTGTTGGTACACAAGATCACCATCCGCATTCTTGTGTCGGCACATGTGACTTGGTACACAACTCACTATGCGCCAAGTGGGACCTCCTTTCCATGGCCTTGCACGCACAATCCATGGACATCTTGGCACTTCACACTTAACCGTGTAACGCACATTGACGTCCGAGTTGGCCACTCTATGTGCACGATAATGCGTAACTGAGTAGTTGTCGAGCCACATCTTCAATTCCAAGAAGTATTCAAACTCACAACCGGGGTATATCCCGTTCTTGCCGTCTTCCAAATCACGGTGAAAACTTGGACTAGCTCCAAGAGATATACATTTGCCACCATCTACAATGGCTTCATCCGCGAGACTAAGATCCTTGAACAATGGTGTCTTGTGATACCGCCCGAATACAGATGGTGGGATAGACCCTGGTAGCCTCATCCGCACCTTAGCAGATTTCAAGACATCAGGGATAGCCTAGCCCCTCGGTCTGACCGGCCGCAAGGCCGGCCTCCATGGCCGGCTGGAGCCAACTGGCCGCCTCCTAGAAGGCGGGCACCTCAGAAGGCGGCAAGGTTATGGGCTGACTCCCGGCAGGTGGCCCATCGCTACCTCAAAGTCTGCACCCACCTGCTACGACAAGACCGGGCATGGCAACAGTGCCACCTGCCACCCCCGAATCCTGGAAGGAACGTGGCTATAGTGCAGACGTACCAGGCGGACACCCTTTGCCTGGCACGACACTGTAGCCACACGGCCTGTGACGACACCTACGTCAGGCCAGGCCATGCCCCTTCAACGGGCGGTCGGTACGGTCCGCAAGCGGTGGGCCCCACCAACCTGCGTGTACCAGAAGACGACAAGGCCTCAGCAGGCGGCCTCAAGGGAAGGTCGGCTCCTAGCAGGCGGCCGCCCCTCCCCTTGGAGTATGTGCACAATTAACCATAGGTGACGAGGTGTGTCTACAGTGATCGCTCGCCAAGCGGCAGCATTGTAGCCATGCGCCCCCCGACCAAGCCATCGTCATTAGGGGAAAGGCTACAGTGCAGCCTGGTCCCCCCGGCCCACAGGCAGCAGGCCCTACCTGTCGGCCAAGATCATGGCAACCGGTGGGACCCACCAGGCAGCGGTCCCCAGCAGCCGGCGGAGAAGCCGGAGCCCAGAGACACTGACGGCCGGGTCCCAGGACCAGCCGGATTACCATTGTACCCCTGGGGGTAGGCCTATATAAACCCCCCAGGGTCACCCATGCAAAGGGTTCAGCCCCTCTAGATCACACACACACCCATAGCTAGGGAGGAGTAGTGCAAGCAGCCTTCTTCCTCCTCTAGCCCGAACAGCTCACGAAGCATCCTTGTACTTACTATTGATCATAGTGATGCGGAGACCCCGCAGAGCAGGATTAGGGGTGTTATCTCCACGGAGAGCCCCGAACCTGGGTAAGACTCGACGTCGTTTGCGGTCTTGCCTACTCCCGCTTCTAGAGCCCGACAACGCTCTATTGACCCCCTACATGGTTAGCCACCCGTTGGCATATGTCGAGGAAATACCATGACATTTGGCGCCCACCATGGGGCAAGGTGCACCATTGTCTAGAGACACGTTCTATACGGGAACCCATTTCCTTCCCCGTGAGTGCAGCCAGCCCGGCTCGCCCGTTGGCGTCTGCGCCGACGATCTGCGCGGCGTGGAGGCCGCCTGCGCCGCGAGCTCCCTTGCTGATCTCCTCGGCGGCGTCCACCTCGCCGACAAGCCTGCTCCCGATGTGGGTTTGGCCAGCTTCAAGAGCTGCCTTGTCGACCTCCTCGACAAGCTCCACATCGTCGACGAGCCCACCTACGACCTGGAGTCCGTTGACTCCACCGATCTGCCCGTCGAGATGGTCAACGACTCTGACGCGGCAAACGCCTACCCCGACCACGTAGAGATCATTGATGACCCGCTCCCTCCCGCGGACAGCTTCACCAGCACCAGCACCGTCACGGGGTGCTGGTCATCGGTCAGGACGGAGCCTCGGCCGGTGCGGGCCAGGACCCGATCCGTTCGACCCTGTAGGTCGTCGCCACCCCAGTCGAGGACGGCGCGGACAGCGCAACCCTGGAGGCATACCGCCTTTTGCTCCTCGACAGTGCCAAGCAGCTGGCCGCTGCGAAGCGCCTCGCCGAGGCCTACCAGCGCAAGCTCGACCGCGCCATAGGTGGCACTCCGGCTGCTGGAGAGCCCAGCCGGCTGGGCGCAGTCCGGCATCGCGGCTCCACCATCGCTAGCATCTTCAGGGCCGACCACCCTATCTACACCACGCCCGCCAAGAACCTACGCGCCGCCAAGGCGGCAGCATAAGAATTGGACAACCTAGAGGCGACGAGAAGCGCAACATGATGGAGCGCCTCCAGCCGCTCCTCGATGCGGCCGCCATCCAGCAGGAAGCCGCCGCGCGGCTGAACCCGGCATGCCGGATGAGACCCGCCTCCATCGCCAAGAGCACGGTGCGACCTCTCGGTCCCTGACAGGCGGCCAAGGCGACCCGGAGTCGGCTGCAAGCCGCAGTCGGCGCACACACATCTCGATTGAGCGCGACGCCGATGGCCGCCCAAGAGCAGTGGAACGGCGCAATGACTGCCCGCTTCCCCCGCGCAGGGAGAGGTGCGCTTTACCGCCGCCTATTGGGCACCTGACTCTCGGAGACCGACTAGGTCACCGTGAGGGAATTGGAGAAAATGATGCCCACCATCGGATCGACCGACTTGTTCGGTCCCTGGCGGAAGAAGAAGAAGAAGATACGGCCAGCCCGCCTTGTTTTGGCCCCCGCATTTGAAACGAGCCCTTCCCCAAAGGATTCTCGCTACCACGAGACACTCACAAGTACAACGGCTCCATGAAGCCAGAAGATTGGCTAGCCGACTACTCCACCACCGTCAACATAGCAAATGGCAACAAGCGTGTTGCCATGAAGTACGTTCTGCTCATGCTCCAGGGCACGGCCCGGACATGGCTGAACAGCCTCAAGCCGCACAACGTCAACAGTTGGCTAGACTTCTCCGACGTCTTCGTCCGCAACTTCACCAGCAGCTACAAGCGGCCACCCAAGCCTCGCCAACTCTCCTTGTGCGTCCAAGGCCCGACTGAGTCCACTCGTGACTATCTGACACACTGGGGCGAGCTGTGCAACTCCTGCAAAGGGGTGCACAAGGTGCAGGCCATAGAGTACTTCACGGCCGGGTGCCGACAGGGCACCTTGCTCAAGCACAAGCTTCTCTGCGACGAGCCAGCCACTCTAGACGAACTGCTGGTCATAGCAGACAAGTACGCTACGGCCGACTCCTCCATGAAGTCGGAACTCCAGGTGGACGCGGCCGGGAAGGTGCTCCCTCCGGCTTCCCAAACGCCAGCTGGTGACGCCAACCGGCGCCAGCAAAACGACAACAAGCACCAAGGCCCAGCAGCCGGCAGGTAGCAGCAGTCGAAGAGCAGCAGCTGACTGGTCAGCCCAGCACCAAGCGGCAGAAAACTGGCAAGGGAGCATGGCTGCCCGCCCTCTCCTTTGAGCAAGCCCTTGACACCCCGTGCAAGTTCCACAGTGGTGCGAACCATCCAACCACACCACTCGGAAGTGCAACTGGCTAGCTCGGATCGCTAAGGGCGAGGCCCTCTCGCCTCCCCCACTAGCCGGTCCTCCAGCTCCAGCCGTTCAGCAGCCGGCAGCCTGACCAGTCGGCATCGTTCAAGATGAGTTCCCTGAAGAGCATGCCGCTTACATCGTCTTCACAAGCCAAGCCAGCGACAAGCACAACAGGCGGCAGCAGCATAAAGAGGTCAATGCTGTCAGTACAGAAGCTCCCACCCGCATGCACTGGTCCGAGAAGCCTATCACTTGGAGCCAAGCTGACCACCCGGCTGTGATGCCCAACCCGGGCTCATATGCCCTGGTGCTCGAAGCAACCTTTGCAACGGAGAGGTGAAACTGTCGTTTTGGCCGAGTGCGCTGATAGATGGTGGCAGTAGCATGGACTGACTGGGCATCAAGGCCAAGCAACTTCAGCCAAGCCGGACTGTTTTTCACGGCATAGTTCCGGGCATGTCCTGCTTCCCAATTGACAAGATAAAGATTGACGTCCTCTTCGGAGACAGAGATCATTTCTGCCGCGAGCCAATCTGGTTTGAGGTGGTTGATACTCCTCCGACGTATCTACTTTTCCAAACACTTTTGCCCTTGTTTTGGACTCTAACTGGCATGATTTGAATGGAACTAACCCAGACGGACGCTGTTTTCAGCAGAATTGCCATGGTGTTATTTTTATGCAGAAATAAAAGTTCTCGTAATGACCTGAAAATCAACGAAGATTATTTTTGGAATATATAAAAAATACTGGAAGAAAGATCCACGTCAGGGGGCCCACACCCTGTCCACGAGGGTGGGGGCGCGCCCTACCCCCTGGGCGCGCCCCCTTCCTCATGGGCCCCCTGACGCTCCACTGACATCAACCTTGACTCCATATATTCACTTTCGGGGAGAGAAAAAATCAAAGACAAGCATTCATCATGTTTTACGATACGGAGCCGGCACCAAGCCCTAAACTCTCTCTGGAGGGCTGATCCGGAGTCCGTTCGGGGCTCTGGAGAGGGGAATCCATCACCATCGTCATCATCAACCTTCCTCCATCACCAATTTCATAATGCTCACCGCCGTGTGTGAGTAATTCCATCGTAGGCTTGCTGGACGGTGATGGGTTGGATGAGATTTATCATGTAATCGAGTTATTTTTGTTAGGGTTTGATCCCTAGTATCCACTATGTTCTAAGATTGATGTTGCTATGACTTTGCTATGCTTAATGCTTGTCACTAGGGTCCGAGTGCCATGATTTCAGATCTGAACCTATTATGTTTTCATCAATATATGAGAGTTCTTGATCCTATCTTGCAAGTCTATAGTCACCTATTATGTGTTATGATTCGTTAACCCCGAAGTGACAATAATCGGGACCACTACCGGTGATGACCGTAGTTTGAGGAGTTCATGTATTCACTATGTGTTAATGCTTTGGTCCGGTACTCTATTAAAAGGAGGCCTTAATATCCCTTAGTTTCCAATAGGACCCCGCTGCCATGGGAGGGTAGGAAAAAATATGTCATGCAAGTTCTTTTCCATAAGCATGTATGACTATATTCGGAATACATGCCTACATTACATTGATGAACTGGAGCTAGTTCTGTGTCACCCTATGTTATGACTATTACATGATCGATCACATCCAGCATAATTCTCCATCACCGATCCAATGCCTACGAGCTTTTCCATATATTGTTTTTCGCTTATTTACTTTTCCACTGCTACTGTCACAATCACTACAAAACCCAAAAAATACTACTTTTGCTACCGTTACCACTACTATCATATTACTTTGCTACTAAATACCTTGCTTCAGATATTAAGTTTCCAGGTGTGGTTGAATTGACAACTCAGCTGCTAATATTTGAGAATATTCTTTGGCTCCCCTTGTGTCGAATCAATAAATTTGGGTTGAATACTATACCCTCGAAAACTGTTGCGATCCCCTATACTTGTGGGTTATCAAGAACATTTTTTGGCGCCGTTGCCGGGCTGCATAGCTCTATTCTTTAAGTCACTTGGTATTTATATCTGCTGATCATTATGAAGAACTTGAAACATCAAAGAACCAAGATTTTTCCCTCAACTCCGAGGGGAGGTAAGGAACTGCCATCTAGCTCTGCACTTGATTCACCTTCTGTTTTGAGTAAGCTTGCGACACCTAAACCTGCTTCTGCTATTC
This sequence comes from Triticum dicoccoides, assembly GCF_002162155.2. Taxonomy (NCBI): domain Eukaryota; kingdom Viridiplantae; phylum Streptophyta; class Magnoliopsida; order Poales; family Poaceae; genus Triticum; species Triticum dicoccoides. Next base: position 432,909,506 of record NC_041388.1, read on the forward strand.
ATTCTGATATGTCACATGTTATTGATGATGCCACTTCTGCTATGCATGATACTTATGATGAAACTACTTCTATGCTTGATAATATTGTGCCACTAGGTGAATTTGTTGATGAACAACTTGCTAGGGCTAGAGAGAATGAAATTATTGAAACTGATAATATTCGTGAAAGTTATGATGAAGATTCTCCCCCTAGATATGAATTGCCTGTTGTGCCTGAGGGTTATGTTATGGATGAAGAAACTGCTAGAGACTTTCTTGCCTGCAATGATAGATCTGATCTTAAGAAATTATTAGCTAATCTTAAAGAAAAATCTCTGAATGCTAGAATGAAATATGATCCTGCTTATGCTACTTCACCTATCTTTATTACTGTTAAGGATTATGATTTCTCTGTCGATCCTGAGATAATTACTTTGGTTGAATCTGATCCTTTTTATAGCTATGAATCTAAAATTGTTGTGGCACATCTTACTAAATTAAATGATATAGCTACCCTGTTCACTAATGATGAGAAAACTCGCTACTATTATATCCTTAAATTATTTCCGTTCTCATTAAAGGGTGATGCTAAGATATGGTTTAATTCTCTTGATCCTGGTTATGTGCGTAGTCCCCAGGATATGATTTACTACTTCTCTGCTAAATATTTCCCCGCTCATAAGAAACAAGCTGCTTTAAGGGAAATATATAATTTTGTGCAAATTGAAGAAGAGAGTCTACCACAATCTTGGGGAGGCTTCTCCAATTACTTAATGCTTTTCCTGATCATCCTCTCAAGAAAAATGAAATACTTGATATCTTTTACAATGGACTAACCGATGCTTCCAGAGATTTCCTAGATAGTTCTGCTGTTTGTGTTTTCAGGGAAAGAATAGTTGATCAAGCTGAAAATTCTATTGAATAATATGTTGACCAATGAAAATAATTGGACACTTCCTGAACCAACTCCTAAGCCAACTCCGAAGAAAAGGGGTATTCTATTTATCAGTCATGAAGATATGCAAGAGGCAAAGAAATCTATGAAAGAAAAAGGTATAAAAGCTGAAGATGTTAAGAATTTACCTCCTATTGAAGAAATACATGGTCTTAATTCATCACCTATTGAAGAAACACACTGTCTTGATAACCCGACATAGGTAGTAAAGATAAATTCTCTCTATATATTTGATGAAGGTGATATTCCTCGTAGTAAGTCTGCTAGCCAATGCTTAGATGAGTTCGATAATTTTATTGTTAAACAAGAAAACTTCAATGCTTATGTTGGTAGACAATTGAAACATAATGCTTATACAATTGAACACTTGAGTGATTATATGGCCAGTGTTAAAGGTGAACTTAAACTTATTAGTAAACATGCTTCTATGGTTACCACTCAAGTAGAACAAGTACTTAAAGCTCATAATGATTTTCTTAATGAATTAAACAATAAGAAAAATGATAATGATGTTAGAGTTATGACTAGAGGAGGCAAAATGACTCAGGAGCCTTTGTCTCCTGAGGGCCATCCTAAGAGAATTGACCAAGATTCTCAGAGAAATAACGTTGATGCACCTAGTCCTTCTAAAAGGAAGAAAAAGAAAAATGATAGGACTTTGCATGCTTCTAGTGAACCTGTTGTTGACACACCTAAGAATCCCAATGATATTTCTATTTCTGATGCTGAAACACAATTTGGTAATGAACATGAACCTAGTGATAATGTTAATAATGATGTTCATGTTGATTCTCAACCTAGTAATGATAATGATGTAGAGATTGAACCTGTTATTGATCTTGATAACCCACAATCAAAGAATCAACGTTATGATAAGAGAGACTTTGTTTCTAGGAAGCACGGTAAAGAAAGAGAACCATGGGTTCAGAAACCCATGCCTTTTCCTCCTAAACCATCCAAGAAAAAGGATGAGGAGGATTTTGAGTGCTTTGCTGAAATGATTAGACCTATCTTTTTGCGTATGTGTTTGACTGATATGCTTAAAATGAATCCTTATGCTAAGTATATGAAAGATATTGTTACAAATAAGAGAAAGATACCGAAAGCTTAAATTTTCACCATGCTTGCTAATTACACTTTTAAGGGTGGAATACCAAAGAAACTTGGAGATCCAGGAGTACCAACTATACCATGCTCCATTAAAAGAAACTATGTTAAAACTGCTTTATGTGATCTTGGAGCCGGTGTTAGTGTTATGCCTCTCTATCTCTCTTTATATCATAGACTTGATTTGAATAAGTTGACACCTACTGAAATATGTTTGCAAATGGCTGACAAATCAACTGCTATACATGTCGGTATTTGTGAGGATGTGCCTGTTGTGGTTGCAAACGTTACTATCTTAACGGACTTTGTTATTCTTGATATTCCCGAGGACGATAGTATGTCTATCATTCTTGGAAGACCCTTTTTGAATACTGCAGGGACTGTTATTGATTGCACCAAAGGCAATGTCACTTTTCATGTTAATAGTAATGAGCATACGGTACACTTTCCGAGGAAACAACCTCAAGTCCACAGCATCAATTCTATTGGAAAAATTTCAACAATCACTATTGGAGGTTTTGAATTTCCTCTTTCTACTGTCAAGAAGAAATATGATATTCTTATTGTTGGGGATGTGCATATCCCTATTGAGGTAACCTAGTGTTATTCGAAAATTCTCCGGTTTCATGTTATTCGAAATGAGTTTGTTAACAAGACCTGGTCAACCTTGTTAGTGGATTCCTTTTGATGAGCATGAGATGGATGAATTTAGAAAACCCAACTCTCTGTACCCTCCTTTTACTTTCTGTTATTTATATTAAATAAAGAAAAATAGTATTTTCTGTCTGTTTTCTAAATTATCCATGAAAAAATACCCTGAAAATAAAAGTTTTCCAAATGCCCTGAAATTTAAATATGATTTTTTCTGGAATATTTGTGAATATCTGGCACTGAGAACACATCAGGGGGAGCAAGCACCTGGCCACGAGGGTCCAGGGTGCGCCCACCCCCCTGGGCGCGCCCCTGTCTCATGGGCCCATGGTGGCTCCCCTCCACTTATTCCAGCCACCACACACTCCTTCCTCCCAAAAAATCACCAACCAGCTCAAGCACGAGTTCTAGCTCATCTTGCTGCCATTTTCGATCTCCTAACTCAAAGCTCCATTCACAAAACTGCTTTGGGGGATTGTTCTTTGGTATGTGACTCTTCCAATGGTCCAATTAGTTTTTGTTCTAGTGATTTATTCATTGCAAATTTTTGCTGCTTAGGTGACCATGTTCTTGAGCTTGCATGTCAAATTTATATGGTCAAAAGTAGTTTTAATGCATGATATTGCCTCTAGGCACTTGTAGGAGTAGTTGCTATCAATATTGTTGAGTTTGGTTCACTTTTATTTCGAGTTACTAAAAATTTCAGAAATTTTTAGAAAAAGATGAAGAGATTTTTGAGGCGCTCATAGAGCCGAAGCTCGAAGGATAAGCAAAGTGAGGAGGATAAGAGACCCAAATACAATCTCCCTCGCACCACGGAAGTTCGGCCGTGTGAATGGCCTTGTGATGATTTCTTGAGAGCAGCCGGGATTTATGATGATTTTTATGAGTTGGCTGAGAATGCAGGCCTCTCCGCTTTCCTCCACGACCAACGCGAATAGTATCTCTTACTCACCAATATCTTTGTGCAAAAATTCCATTTCCATGCTAGGAGCTCACCCCCTTCGGTGGAATTTTATTTATATGATGAGCATAAGGAGATGTCACTTCATGATTTTTGTCGGGTTTGTTTGATCCCTTTTGAGGGCAGTGTAGAGGAAGCACATCGTGATGATGTGGAAGGGTTTACTGATACAATTGCTGTAGGGGAAACGAGGAAGGTTCCGATGGAAGAATTACTAGCATACATTTTCCTGTTTTACATTACTTTGCAATATTTGCTAGTAGATGCTTGATTCGTCGCGGAAACTGTGGCAACCTTAGTGCCCCTGATATTGTTATTTTGTGCCATGCCTTGTCCCGTGTAAATAGTTTTATTTCTTTTCTTGTTCTTTGGGGGTCGAGAGGAGAAGACCATAATGAAAATTGAGTGACTCTCTTATGCATTATTGTTGATCTAACAAAGAGCCCATATTACCTTGTCTTCTCTCTTGAATTGAATGCTTGCAGATTCCAGCTTAGACCAATGCACGTGCACTATTATTATTATTATCCACACTATTCGGTCATGCAAGTGAAAGGCAATAATTATGATTATATGATGAACTTATTGAGATAAGAAAAGCTGGTATGAACTCGACCTCTCTTGTTTTGTAAATATGATTACTTCATCATTCCTGATTCAGCCTATTATGAATAAACATGTTTGCAATGACAATTAGAGATTGTAGTTGCTTATGCCATGCTTAATTAGCTAGGAGCCTATAATGGTTTACCTTGCATGCCAACCTGCTATTAAAATGGTTGTGATGTGGTATGATAGGGTGGTATCCTCCTTTGAAAGATTCGAGTGGCTTGACTTGGCACATGTTCACGCATGTAGTTGAAACAAAATCAACATAGCATCCATGATATTTATGTTCATGGTGCATTATATCCTACTCATGCTTGCATTCGGTGGTGATTAATTTTAATGCATGTTCATGACTGTTGTCGCTCTCTAGCTGGTCGCTTCCTAGTCTTTTGCTAGCCTTCACTTGTACTAAGCGGGAATACTGCTTGTGCATCCAATTCCATAAACCCCAAAGTTGTTCCATATGAGTCCACCATACCTACCTATATACGGTATCTACCTGCCATTCCAAGTAAATTTGTATGTGCCAAACTCTAAACCTTCAAATAAACATTCTGTTTTGTATACTCAAATAGTTCATGTATCAACTAGGGTTGTCTGTATCTTCCATGCTAGGCGGGTTATTCTCAAGAGGAGTGGACTCCGCTCCTCACTCACGAGAAAATGGCTGGTCACTGGGATGCCCAGTCCCATGCTTTATGCAAATCAAATCAAAATAACCTAAAAAAACTCCCCCGGGACTCTTGTTAGTTGAAGGCACTCGTTGTTTCGAGCAAGCCATGGATTGATGCTTGTTGGTGGAGGGGGAGTATAAACTTTACCATTCCATTTGGGAACCGCCTATAATGTGTGTAGCATGGAAGATATCGAGATCTCTCAGTTGTTATGTTGACAATGAAAGTATACCGCTCAAAATATTATTCATATCTATTTCAAAACCAATCTCTGGCACCTCTACAAATCCCTTCTTCCCTCAGCGAAGGGCCTATCTATTTACGTTTATGTTGAGTCATCATCCTCTTATTAAAAAGCACCAGTTGGAGAGCACCGCTATCATTTGCATCCATTAATGTTAGTTTACATTGAGTATGACTTGACTAGATCTCTTTTACCATGAATTACAATGTCTAGTCAGTCCTTGTCAGGACCCCGATTCCAAGTCACACCGATCTAGCCTGTAACACCTCATATCACATTGCGGCCTCACGCACGGTATTCCCACGTGTGTCGCCTTACCATGGCCCGGGACTGTTTGTGCCTTTTGGCTCACGTATATGATAGTGTCGCTAGCATCCATATGATAGAGAACCCGGGCCGACATGGCTAGTCGTGAACCCAAAGCGGCACTAACCTATGGGGACAGGCATACATGAATCACATCGAGCATGTTGGTCAGCAGTGTGTGAATCCGGGCTGTAGCACTGGGCTAACAGGACTCCGGGAACCCGGGTTGTAGCAGGCTAGGCAGGACTCCGGATGTCACCGTGTGACATTTCCCCGAAGGGACAGACACAGGAACCAAGTGAAACACATACCGGCTAGTCAAGTGTCCTGAGCAGTAGTGTTGGGCTAGCAGGACTCCGGTGAACCGGGCTGTAGCGGACTACTATGGCTCATGGAAGCACTAGACTACATTTCCCCATAAGAGAGGCTGCCAAGGATAAACAACTAGATTCTCGGATTGTCACGCCCTCGATGCGGCTATATCTCCCACGTGTCAAAGCACGACTTAGAGGCATAACCGCATTGAAAGCAATGTCGCAAGTGAGGTAATCTTCACACAACCCATGTAATACATAAGGGAAAGAGATACATAGTTGGCTTACAATCGCCACTTCACACAATTGCATGAATAAAGCATTACATCATCCAAATACAATCAGGGCCCGACTACGGAGCCAAAATAAAAGAAGATTACCCCAAATGCTACACAGATCCCCGATCGACCCCAACTGGGCTCCACTACTGATCAACTAGAACGAAACAACACAAAGGATAAGATCTTCAAAGAGCTCCTCCTTGAGCTCGGTTGCGTCACCTGGAATGGCATCATCGGCACTTGCAAGCTGGTTTTGGAAGTATCTGTGAGTCACGGGGACTTAGCAATCTCACACCCTCGCGATCAAGACTATTTAAGCTTATGGGTAAGGTAAAAGGTATGAGGAGGAGTTGCAGCAAGCGGCTAGCATATATGGTGGCTAACATACGCAAATGAGAGCGAGAAGAGAAGGCAAAGCACGATCGAGAAACTATGATCAAGAAGTGATCCTAGAACAGCCTACGTCAAGCATAACTCCAACACCGTGTTCACTTCCCAGACCCCGCCAAGAAGAGACCATCACGGTAACACACACGGTTGATGTATTTTAATTAAGGTCAACTTCAGGTTTTCTACAACTGGACATTAACAAATTCCCATTTGCCCATAACCGCGGGCACGGCTTTCGAAAGTTCAAATCCCTGCAGGGGTGTCCCAACTTAGCCCATGACAAGCTCTCACGGTCAAAGAAGGATATTCCTTCTAGCGGGAAGACACGATCAGACTCGGAATACCGGTTACAAGACATTTCGACAGGTAAAACAAGACCAGCAAAGCCGCCCGATACACCGACAAATCCCGATAGGAGCTGCACATATCTCGTTCTCAGGGCACACCGGATAGGTTAAGCTACGAGTAAAACCAACCCTCGAGTTGCCCCGAGGTGGCCCCGCAGGCTGCCCGTTTCGGACCAACACTCAGAGGAGCACTGGCCCGGGGGGGATTAAAATAAAGATGACCCTCGGGCTCGCGAAAACCCAAGGGAAGGTTATAGGTTGTTAGTGCAAATGGTAAAACCAAGGTTGGGCCTTGCTGGAGGAGTTTTATTCAAGGCGAACTGTCAAGGGGTTCCCATTATCACCCAACCGCGTAAGGAACGCAAAATTCGGGAACATAACACCGATATGACGGAAACTAGGGCGGCAAGAGTGGAACAAAACACCAGGCATAAGGCCGAGCCTTCCACCCTTTACCAAGTATATAGATGCATTAATTAAATAAGATATATTGTGATATCCCAACAAGTAAACATGTTCCAAACAAGGAACAACATCTCCATGTTCCAACAAGGAACAAACTTCAATCTTCACCTGCAACTAACAACGCTATAAGAGGGGCTGAGCAAAGCGGTAACATAGCCAAACAACGGTTTGCTAGGACAAGGTGGGTTAGAGGCTTGGCTCAACAATATGGGAGGCATGATAAGCAAGTGGTAGGTATCGCAGCATAGGCATAGCAAAAGAGCGAGCAACTAGCAAGCAAAGATAGAAGTGATTTCGAGGGTATGGTCATCTTGCCTGAAATCCCGCAAGGAAGAAGAACGAGTCCATGAGGAAGACAAACGGGCGTAGTCGAATGGGTCCTCACAATCACGACATTACCGGAACCAACCCGAAGAAGCAACACCAGAAAGAAGCACACAACATAGTGAACAACCACCACATAAGCATGGCATGATGCACAAACAATTATGATGTATGTCCGGTTTAATGAAGCATGGCATGGCAAAGTGCACAAACAATCCTACAAATTAAATGGATCTCAATATGCAACAAGTTGCATATTGACGAAACACCACATGACTTATTTAGTTCTCTCTCGTTTATGTACCCAACAAGATTAAATGTTGTTAGCATCGCAAGAGGGTGAAGCAAATGAAAACTACCTATCTAGTCAAGTTTAAATGAGGCCGAAAACAACGAACAAGAATTCCGAAAAATCCTCATATGCATATATTAGGTTTGGTACTGTTCTGCCCTAAACATAATTTTAGAGTTGTTAAACATGCAAAGTAAAGCCATCATGATAATCTAGGCAAAATTCTACCCCATTTACATATAAAGGTTATTAAGTTCGGAGCTACGGTTAAATAGTTATGAATTAAAGCATTTAAGCATGACATAGGAGCAAATTTAAACAAACAGCATTTTAAACATTTTGAACATGGATGAAAATGACATATTATGAAACTACACAAAATTCTAGGCATTTTACATATATAAGTTGTTTTAATCCGATGCACGGTTGTGGAGATATTAAATGCATGAAGTTTAGGGGCTTTTCTGTAAAACTATAATCTCTGGAAAAAATGATTAAATTCGTCCAGGAAAAAAAACACGTCCATGGGCTGAAACTACCTAGCCCAACAAACACAGGATAGGGGTTGGGCGCTGCTCACATGGCCAAGGCCCGTTCGGTGGAAAAGAGGCCTGGCAAGGGGCTCCTCGGCCTTGGATGGATCTGGCCCATGGCGGGGCCTACGAGCGGAGCAAGCAGCTCCTGCTCGTTGTCCTCGTGCCTCCGCACAAGCAGGGAGGAGGACGCAACAGTGGCAGCGGACGATGGTGGCTCGCCGACGGGGAGGCGCGGAGGAGGACCTGGAACGGGCGAAGAAGGCCGGGATCCGCCAGATCTGGTGATGTGGGGGTCGCTGGAGCTTCTAGGGCGGCGACGGGACAATCCTGTGGGAGAGAGAGAGAGGAAGCTCATGAGGGTGAGGGAGCAGAGAGGAATCAAGGGCGGAACGGCGGCGCTGATGACCCGGGGCGGCAGCAGATGGCAGGGAAGAAGGACGAGGAGAGTGCGGGTCGCCTGATCCGAGGTGGTCGCCGGCAGCGACTCCGGCGAGCCAGTAAGAAGGACTGGATGGCGTGGTCGAGGTCAAGGGGCTCGTCCCCTCGATCCAATCGAGAGCGAGAGAGCAGAGAGTGCGGGCCAGCGACCGTACAGGCCTGGGCGATGCTGGTTGGCTCGGTGGGTGGATCGGGAAGGCAGGGGCTTCGGCTTTGCACTGGTTGGGCGGGCACAGAAATGGAGACGGTGGTTGGATTGGGTGGAGATGGATCCCGAGGTGGGAGACGCTGGCGGCGGGGATTGGACAGGGAGGATCCCTAGAAAATAGGGTTTTGTCCAGATTTAGACTAGGGATTATATATAAGGAAAGAGGGAGAGTTTAGGGGCTAATCCGTCCTTGTAATTAAAATCGAGCGGTCGAGAAAAATACACTAGGAAGTCCAAAAAAAGAAAACGGTGATATTTTGTAGATGTTTGGGGATGATCCGGACCCAACGGTGACGACTCCCCGGGTCGGGTTCGGGACAACTTCTGCTCGCGCGCGAGGGGTTCGATGCACTGAGCAGAGAGGGGTAGGATGGTCTAGGTGGACTGTGGAGAGCGGGTTGGTCTGATAGAAGAGGGCAGAGAAGCAGCCCGGCACGGTTTTCGGACACCGAAAGTGTCCGATGTTTTGACCGACTATAATGCCGCTATAGTTATCCGTTGGGGCGTCAAACAGACTCCAAATGCGATGAAACTCGACAGGTGGTCTATCTACACTATATTAAGACCACACGTCAACTCTCATCCCATTCTGAGAACATTTTCCGGCCACTTATAAAATACTATTTCGGACATGCCGCGGGCGCGTGCAAGTGTGTCTGGCCTCAGAACGGACAACGGAGAGAACAAGGAGGCCGGGACGGATGCAAGTTTTGAAAACATGATGATGCAATGCACATGATGACATGATAAGATGCAACACGCAAGCAAATGACATGGCAATAACAGCGAACAACTGGAGGACACCTGGCACATCGGTCTCGGGGCGTCACACGGATCCCACACATACCAAGCATTTCAATCATACACACAATATGCTCGATATGTGTAAATACAACATGGCATCACAACAAAACTCTACAACTCAAAGTACTTTATTTAAAGGCTCCGGAGAGCCATACATAAAATGTTCATACAGGTAGGGGTGACATGACCCGACACTCAAGTCATACAAGCATACAAGCACATGTGGAAGCAAACTAGTCTGAGTACAGACACTAGAAAGAAAGAAGGCTTGACGAAGCCTATCTATCTACATAGGGCCCTCCATGGCCAGAATCACCACCTGGGTGGCAAGTCACTCATCGACGTCGAGGTCTACGTAAAACCCGTCGGAGGGGGCGGTGTTGTCATCTAAAATAGTAATTAAAGCAACATGAGTACAAAGGTACTCAGCAAGTCTTACAACAGATCCTACTATACATGCTCATTCTCAAGAAGGTGGTGGAGTTATTGCAGCAAGCCAGCTTTGACTCTTGGCTAAGCTATCCTACGAGACACCACTTGTAAAGTAGTTTTCGCACACGAGTCCACTAAACACCAACACAATACTCCACCGTGGATCCTCCCTCGTCATCCTACGAGAGAGCCATCCTCGGTACTCACACTTATCTTGAGTCTTTTAGTAGTAACCATTAACTTGTCTATGAACTGTATAGGCAACCAAGTAGTCCTTTACCGCAGACGCGGCTATTCGAATAGATGATGTTAACCCTGCAGGGGTGTACTTCTTCATACACGCTCTCACCACTTATCTTTGTTTACAAGACATGTACTCGGCAACCTTCAAGCGGAAGCCCAACGAGGGTGTCGGCCACGGCCTACCTAAACACTCAAGTCTCTAGTCCAGGTTTATCGCCTATCCAGGTTCCATCCGCAGGGAGTCCGGCCAAGGTTTCCACATACGGCCCCGAACGATGTGTACAGGGTCCCGAGACGCCAAACGGGCGCCCGGCATACCCGGCCACGGTGTATCTACTGCATCATAGCCCACCCCTAGGGCCAGCGCTACGCACGGCCGCCAACACATAACCTATAAACACCAGAAACTAATTGCAACTCCTGGACAGAGAACTAGGGTGGTTAAGAAGCTGAGAGGGTCCATTGGTTTCGGGCCCAATGTATGGTAGTAACTAATTCTTGAATCACACATACAGATCTCAGTTCTTAAGGACGTCCTCAATGAAACAACCCACCATGTACTCCTACATGGCCTCTCATCGATACCTTTACCAAATCATGTTCCACACATCCCTCACATTACCGACGTAATCATTTCACTCTAGCCCATCACCTAGTGAACCATACCTGACACAACTCTAAGCATAGCAGTGTTGGGTTATGTAGTAATTTAAAATTTTTCCTACGCACACGCAAGATCATGGTGATGCATAGCAACGAGGGGAGAGTATGATCTACGTACCCTTGTAGATCGCAACGGAAGCGTTGACACAACGTTGAGGAAGTAGTCGTACGTCTTCTTCCCGATCCGACCGATCCAAGCACCGTTACTCCGGCACCTCCGAGTTCTTAGCACACGTTCAGCTCGATGACGATCCTTGGGCTCCGATCCAGCAAAGCGTCGAGGAAGAGTTCCGTCAGCATGACGGCGTGGTGATGATCTTGATGTACTACCGACGCAGGGCTTCGCCTAAGCACTACAACGATATGATCGAGGTGGAATATGGTGGCAGGGGGCACCGCACACGGCTAAGGAACGATCTCAATGATCAACTTGTGTGTCTAGAGGTGTCCCCTGCCTCCGTATATAAAGGAGCCAAGGGGAGGGGTGCGGCCAGCCCTATGGAGGCGCAGGAGGAGTCCTACTCCTACCGGGAGTAGGACTCCCCTCCCAATCCTATTCCAAATAGGACTCCCAAGGGGGAAAGAGAGAGAGATGTGGCCGGCCACCTCTCCTAGTCCTAATAGGACTAGGAGAAGGGGGGAGGCGTGCAGCCCATGGGGCAGCCCTTTCACCTTTCCACCAAGGCCCATGTTGGCCCATTTGGCTCCCGGGGGGTTCCGGTAACCCTCCCGGTATTCCGGTAAAATCCCGATTTCACCCGGAACACTTCCGATGTCCAAACATAGGCTTCCAATATATCAATCTTTACGTCTCGACCATTTCGAGACTCCTCGTCATGTCCGTGATCACATCCGGGACTCCGAACAACCTTCGGTACATCAAAATGCATAAACTCATAATAACTGTCATCGTAACGTTAAGCGTGCGGACCCTACGGTTCGAGAACAATGTAGACATGACCGAGACACGTCTCCAGTCAATAACCAATAGCGGGACCTGGATGCCCATATTGATTCCTACATATTCTACAAAGATATTTATCGGTCAGACCGCATAACAACATACGTTGTTCCCTTTGTCATCGGTATGTTACTTGCCCGAGATTCGATCGTCGGTATCCAATACCTAGTTCAATCTCGTTACCGGCAAGTCTCTTTACTCGTTCCGTAATACATCATCCCACAACTAACTCATTAGTTGCAATGCTTGCAAGGCTTAAGTGATGTGCATTACCGAGAGGGCCCAGAGATACCTCTCCGACGATCGGAGTGACAAATCCTAATCTCGAAATACGCCAACCCAACATCTACCTTTGGAGCCACCTGTAGTACTCCTTTATAATCACCCAGTTACGTTGTGACGTTTGGTAGTACCCAAAGTGTTCCTCCGGTAAACGGGAGTTGCATAATCTCATAGTCATAGGAACATGTATAAGTCATGAAGAAAGCAATAGCAACATACTAAACGATCGGGTGCTAAGCTAATGGAATGGGTCATGTCAATCAGATCATTCAACTAATGATGTGACCTCGTTAATCAAATAACAACTCTTTGTTCATGGTTAGGAAACATAACCATCTTTGATTAACGAGCTAGTATAGTAGAGGCATACTAGTGACAATCTGTTTGTCTATGTATTCACACATGTATTATGTTTCCGGTTAATACAATTCTAGCATGAATAATAAACTTTTATCATGATGTAAGGAAATAAATAATAACTTTATTATTGCCTCTAGGGCATATTTCCTTCAGTCTCCCACTTGCACTAGAGTCAATAATCTAGATCACATCACCATGTGATTAACATCGATAGTTCACATCATCATGTGATTAACACCCATAGTTCACATCGCCATGTGACCAACACCCAAAGGGTTTACCAGATTCAGTAATCTAGTTCACATCGCTATGTGATTAACACCCAAAGAGTACTAAGGTGTGATCATGTTTTGCTTGTGAGATAATTTTAGTCAACGGGTCTGTCACATTCAGATCCGTAAGTATTTTGCAAGTTCTATGTCTACAATGCTCTACACGGAGGTACTCTAGCTAATTGCTCCCACTTTCAATATGTATCCAGATTGAGACTTTAGATTCATCTGGATCAGTGTCAAAAACTTGCATCGACGTAACCCTTTAGGACGAACCTTTTTGTCACGTCCATAATCGAGAAACATATCCTTATTTCACTAAGGATAATTCTGACCGCTGTCCAGTGATCTACTCCTAGATCACTATTGTACTCCCTTGCCAAATCAATGCAGGGTATACAATAGATCTGGTATACAGCATGGCATACTTTATAGAACCTATGGCCAAGGCATAGGGAATGACTTTCATTCTCTTTCTATCTTCTACCGTGGTCGGGCTTTGAGTCTTACTCAACTTCACACCTTGTAACACAGGCAAGAACTCTTTCTTTGACTGCTCCATTTTGAACTACTTCAAAATCTTGTCAAGGTATGTACTCATTGAAAAAACTTATCAAGCGTCTTGATCTATCTCTATAGATCTTGAAGCTCAATATGTAAGCAGCTTCACCGAAGTCTTTCTTTGAAAAACTCCTTTCAAACACTCCTTTATGCTTTACAGAATAATTCTACATTATTTCCGATCAACAATATGTCATTCACATATACTTATCAGAAATGTTGTAGTGCTCCCACTCACTTTCTTGTAAATACAGGCTTCATCGCAAGTCTGTATAAAACTATATGCTTTGATCAACTTATCAAAGCGTATATTCCAACTCCGAGATGCTTGCACCAGTCCATAGATGGATCGCTGGAGCTTGCATATTTTGTTAGCACCTTTCGGATTGACAAAACCTTCTGTTGCATCATATACAACTTCTTCTTCCAGAAATCCATTCAGGAATGCAGTTTTGACATCCATCTGCCAAATTTCATAATCATAAAATGCGGCAATTGCTAACATGATTCGGACAGACTTAAGCATCGCTACGGGTGAGAAAGTCTCATCGTAGTCAGTCCCTTGAACTTGTCGAAAACCTTTTGCGACAAGTCGAGCTTTGTAGACAGTAACATTACCATCAGCGTCAGTCTTCTTCTTAAAGATCCATTTATTCTCAATTGCTTGCCGATCATCGGGCAAGTCAACCAAAGTCCATACTTTGTTCTCATACATGGATCCCATCTCAGATTTCATGGCTTCAAGCCACTTTGCGGAATCTGGGCTCACCATCGCTTCTTCATAGTTCGTAGGTTCATCATGATCTAGTAGCATGACTTCCAGAACAGGATTACCGTACCACTCTGGTGCGGATCTTACTCTGGTTGATCTACGAGGTTCAATAGTATCTTGATCTGAAGTTTCATGATCATTATCATTAGTTTCCTCACTAACTGGTGTAGGTGTCACTGAAACAGTTTTCTGTGATGTACTACTTTCCAGTAAGGGAGCAGGTACTGTTACCTCGTCAAGTTCTACTTTCTTCCCACTCACTTCTTTCGAGAGAAACTCCTTCTCTAGAAAGTTTCCGAATTTAGCAACAAAAGTCTTGCCTTCGGATCTGTGATAGAAGGTGTATCCAATAGTTTCCTTTGGATATCCTATGAAGACGCACTTCTCCGATTTGAGTTTGAGCTTATCAGGATGAAACTTTTTCATATAAGCATCGCAACCCCAAACTTTAAGAAACGACAGCTTAGGTTTCTTGCCAAACCATAGTTCACATGGTGTCGTCTCAACGAATTTAGATGGTGCCCTATTTAACGTGAATGCAGCTGTCTCTAATGCATTACCCCAAAACGATAGTGGTAGATCGGTAAGAGACATCATAGATTGCACTATATCCAATAAAGTACGGTTATGATGTTCGGACACACCATTATGCTGTGGTGTTCCAGGTGGCGTGAGTATTGAAACTATTTCACATTGTTTTTACTGAAGGCCAAACTCGTAACTCAAATACTCTTCTTCACGATCAGATCGTAGAAACTTTATTTTCTTGTTACGATGATTTTCCACTTCACTCTGAAATTCTTCGAACTGTTCAAATGTTTCAGACTTATGTTTCATCAAGTAGATATCCCCATATCTGCTCAAATCATCTTGTGAAGGTCAGAAAATAATGATACCTGCTGTAAGCCTTAATATTCATCGGACCACATACACCAGTATGTATGATTTCCAACAAATCTGTTGCTTGCTTCATTGTTCCGGAGAACGGTGTTTTAGTCATCTTGCACATAAGGCATGGTTCGCAAGCATCAAGTGATTCATAATCAAGTGATTCCAAAATCCCATCAGCATGGAGTTTCTTCATGCGCTTTACACCAATATGACCTAAACGGCAGTGCCACAAATAAGTTGCACTATCATTATTAACTTTGCATCTTTTGGTTTCAATATTATGATTATGTGTATCACTACGATCGAGATCCAACGAACTATTTTCATTGGGTGTGTAACCATATAAGGTTTTATTCATATAAACAGAACAACAATTTGTTCTCTTACTTAAATGAATAACCGTATTACAATAAACATGATCAAATCATATTCATGCTCAACGCAAACACCAAATAACACTTATTTAGGTTCAACACTAATCCCGAATTTATAGGGAGTGTGCGATGATGATCATATCAATCTTGGAACTACTTCCAACACACATCGTCACTTCACCCTTAACTAGTCTCTGTTCATTCTACAACTCCCGTTTCGAGTTACTACTCTTAGCAACTGAACTAGCATCAAATACTAAGGGGTTGCTATAAACACTAGTAAAGTACACATCAATAACATGTATATCAAATATACTTATGTTCACTTTGCCATCCTTCTTATCCACCAATCACTTGGGGTAGTTCCGCTTCCAGTGATCAGTCCCTTTGCAGTATAAGCACTCAGTCTCAGGCTTAGGATCAGACTTGGGCTTCTTCACTTGAGCAGCAACTTGCTTGCCGTTCTTCTTGAAGTTCCCCTTCTTCCCTTTGCCCTTTTCTTGAAACTAGTGGTCTTGTCAACCATCAACACTTGATGTTTTTCTTGATTTCTACCTTCATTGATTTCAGCATCACGAAGAGCTTGGGAATTACTTTTGTCATCCCTTGCATATTATAGTTCATCACAAAGTTCTGCTAACTTGGTGATGGTGACTAGAGAACTCTGTCAATCACTATCTTATCTGGAAGATTAACTCCCACTTGATTCAAGCGATTGTAGTACTCAGACAATCTGGGCACATGCTCACTAGTTGAGCGATTCTCCTCCATCTTTTAGCTATAGAACTTGTTGGAGACTTCATATCTCTCAACTCGGGTATTTGCTTGAAATATTAACTTCAACTCCTGGAACATCTCATATGGTCCATGACGTTCAAAACGTCTTTGAAGTCCCGATTCTAAGCCATTAAGCATGGTGCACTAAACTATCAAGTAGTCATCATATTGAGCCAGCCAAACGTTCATAACGTCTACATCTGCTCCTGCAATAGGCCCGTCACCTAGCGGTGCATCAAGGACATAATTCTTCTGTGCAGCAATGAGGATAAACCTCAGATCACGGATCCAATCCGCATCATTGCTACTAACATCTTTCAACACAATTTTCTCTAGGATCATATCAAAATAAACATAGGGAAGCAACAACGCGAGCTATTGATCTACAACATAATTTGCAAAATACTACCAGGACTAAGTTCATGATAAATTTAAGTTCAATTAATCATATTACTTAAGAACTCCCACTTAGATAGATATCCCTCTAATCCTCTAAGTGATCACGTGATCCAAATCAACTAAACCATAACCGATCATCACGTGAGATGGAGTAGTTTTCAATGGTGAACATCGTTATGTTGATCATATCTACTATATGATTCACGCTCGACCTTTCGGTCTCCGTGTTCCGAGGCCATATCTGTATATGCTTGGCTCGTCAAGTATAACCTGAGTATTCCGCGTGTGCAACTGTTTTGCACCCATTGTATTTGAACGTAGAACCTATCACACCTAATCATCACGTGGTGTCTCAGCACAAAGAACTTTCGCAACGGTGCATACTCAGGGAGAACACTTCTTGATAATTTAGTGAGAGATCATCTTATAATGCTACCGTCAATCAAAGCAAGATAAGATGCATAAAAGATAAACATCACATGTAATCAATATATGTGACATGATATGGCCATCATCATCTTGCTTCTTTGATCTCCATCTCCAAAGTACTGTCATGATCTATATCGTCACTGGCATGACACCATGATCTCCATCATCTTGATATATATCAATGTGTCATCGCGTGGTCGTCTCGCCAACAATTGCTCTTGCAACTATTGCTATCGCATAGCGATAAAGTAAAGCAATTATTGGACGCTTGCATCTTATGCAATAGAGAGACAACCATAAGGATTTTGCCAGTTGCTGATAACTTCAACAAAACATGATCATCTCATACAACATCTCATCATGTCTTGACCATATCACATCACAACATGCCCCCTGCAAAAACAAGTTAGACGTCCTCTACTTTGTTGTTGCAAGTTTTACGTGGCTGCTACGGGCTTAAGCAAGAACCAATCTCACCTACGCATCAAAACCACAACGATAGTTTGTCAAATAGACTCCGTTTTAACCTTCTCAAGGACCGGGCATAGCCACACTCGGTTCAAGTAAAGTTGGTGAGACAGTCTCCCGCAAGCCATCTATGTGCAAAGCACGTCGAGGGAACCGGTCTCGCGTAAGCGTACGCGTAAGGTTGGTCCGGGTCGTCTCGTCCAACAATACCGCCGAACCAAAGTATGACATGCTGGTAGGCAGTATGACTTATATCGCCCACAACTCACTTGTGTTCTACTCGTGCATATAACATCAAACCATAAAACCTAGGCTCGGATGCCACTGTTGGGTTATGTAGTAATTGAAAAAATTTCCTACGCACATGCAAGATCATGGTGATGCATAGCAACGAGGGGAGAGTATGATCTACATACCCTTGTAGATCGCAACGGAAGCGTTGACACAACGTTGAGGAAGTAGTCGTACGTCTTCTTCCCGATCCGACCGATCCAAGCACCGTTACTCCGGCACCTCCGAGTTCTTAGCACACATTCAGCTCGATGACGATCCTCGGGCTCCGATCTAGCAAAGCATCGAGGAAGAGTTCCGTCAGCACGACGGCGTGGTGACGATCTTGATGTACTACCGACGCAGGGCTTCGCCTAAGCACTACAACGATATGATCGAGGTGGAATATGGTGGCAGGGGGCACCGCACACGGCTAAGGAACGATCTCAATGATCAACTTGTGTGTCTAGAGGTGTCCCCTGCCTCCGTATATAAAGGAGCCAAGGGGGAGGGGTGCGGCCAGCCCTATGGAGGCGCAGGAGGAGTCCTACTCCTACCGGGAGTAGGACTCCCCTCCCAATCCTATTCCAAATAGGACTCCCAAGGGGGAAAGAGAGAGAGATGTGGCCGGCCACCTCTCCTAGTCCTAATAGGACTAGGAGAAGGGGGGGAGGCGTGCAGCCCATGGGGCAGCCCTTTCACCTTTCCACCAAGGCCCATGTTGGCCCATTTGGCTCCCGGGGGGTTCCGGTAACCCTCCCGGTATTCCGGTAAAATCTCGATTTCACCCGGAACACTTCCGATGTCCAAACATAGGCTTCCAATATATCAATCTTTACGTCTCGACCATTTCGAGACTCCTCGTCATGTCCGTGATCACATCTGGGACTCCGAACAACCTTCGGTACATCAAAATGCATAAACTCATAATAACTGTCATCGTAACGTTAAGCGTGCGGACCCTACGGTTCGAGAACAATGTAGACATGACCGAGACACGTCTCCAGTCAATAACCAATAGCGGGACCTGGATGCCCATATTGATTCCTACATATTCTACGAAGATCTTTATCGGTCAGCCCGCATAACAACATACGTTGTTCCCTTTGTCATCGGTATGTTACTTGCCCGAGATTCGATCGTCGGTATCCAATACCTAGTTCAATCTCGTTACCGGCAAGTCTCTTTACTCGTTCCATAATACATCATCCCACAACTAACTCATTAGTTGCAATGCTTGCAAGGCTTAAGTGATGTGCATTACCGAGAGGGCCCAGAGATACCTCTCCGACGATCGGAGTGACAAATCCTAATCTCGAAATACGCCAACCCAACATCTACCTTTGGAGCCACCTGTAGTACTCCTTTATAATCACCCAGTTACGTTGTGACGTTTGGTAGTACCCAAAGTGTTCCTCCGGTAAACGGGAGTTGCATAATCTCATAGTCATAGGAACATGTATAAGTCATGAAGAAAGCAATAGCAACATACTAAACGATCGGGTGCTAAGCTAATGGAATGGGTCATGTCAATCAGATCATTCAACTAATGATGTGACCTCGTTAATCAAATAACAACTCTTTGTTCATGGTTAGGAAACATAACCATCTTTGATTAACGAGCTAGTCTAGTAGAGGCATACTAGTGACAATCTGTTTGTCTATGTATTCACACATGTATTATGTTTCCGGTTAATACAATTCTAGCATGAATAATAAACTTTTATCATGATGTAAGGAAATAAATAATAACTTTATTATTGCCTCTAGGGCATATTTCCTTCAAGCAGGCATAGCAAGGTAGGAAACACATACATGGCTCAAACAACTCCTACACATGCTAGTGGGTTTCATTTAGTTACTGTGGCAATGACAGGTCATGTAGAGGATAAGGGTTCAACTACCGCAACACACAGCAGTTTGAAACGTTGTTGTCTTAATGTAGTAAATGAGAGCAGGAGCGAGAACATGGTATTGTATCGACATGATCAATGGGGTTGCTTGCCTGATGGAGTAGTAGTAGGGTACTGCCCTTCAGTTGAATACTCGAGAATATCCTCGGAGGCAGAACCTACCACAAAAGACATCATAGAACACAATTATCACATGGCAATATGCAACAATATGATGCATGCTATGACATGGCAATATGAGGTGTCCTGGCTAATGCATTGTGAAACAAGATGGTTTGGGTTCATTTGAATCAAAGGTTCAAATAGAAGCTTATGTTATTAAGTCATATAAGTGCATTTGCTTGTTTCACCTAAACAGCAAGGTTAAAGTGTTTTGTCATGCATGAAACCATTAGAGATGGAAAGATTGAATTTTTCTGATCAAATTTCATATATAAATCTTTGCATTTGGAGCTACAGATTAAAAGTTATGAATTTTTGAAGTTTGTAGCATTTTCTGGAATTTCCTGTATAAGAATAATTCCGGTAATTGAATTAATGCGTCAGCATTGCGTCAGGGTGACGTCGGCGGTCAACGGAGCCGGTCCAGGTCAAACCTACCCAGTGGGACCCACGTGTCAGTAGCTATTTAAACTAACTAAATTTAGTTAATGCTAATCTAGGTTAATTAGCAGAACAGCCCCACTTGTCATAGGCTCAGGAGGGAGTCAACCTGGGCCCACACGGGGTCAACCAGGGTCAAACAGGGTCAAACTCGCCGGCGTTTATCCGCCGGCGAGGCCAGATGCGGCAGAGCAGTGCGGGTTTCGTGCTCCGGCGACCAAATGGACGGCGGAGGGCATCTACGCATAGCTGCGAGCAAGCCGTGTCATTTGGTGGCAGTGGTGGAGCTCGGGGTGGCCGAAAACATCGCCGGCGATGAGCTGTGCGGCTGCCGGAGCTCGGGTGAGGTCGAACTCGAGGCTACGGGGCACGGCGAGGCGCGTGGAGTGGTGCTACGGGTTCCTGCGAGTGCGGTGAGTGTGTTAGACGCGGTGGTGTGGCCGGTGGGTGGCCGGAGTCACGTCGGCGACGAGCTCGGCGGCGGCGGGTGCGGGTGAGCTTGGTGCGGTGCATACGGTGCATGAGAGAGGTAACAGAGAGGGGGAGGACGGAGCAGGGCTCACGGCGATCGCAGCAGGCGTCGAAGCGGGCTCGGGGAAGGCCGGAGCTGAGCGGGGCGGAGATGGCGATCTCGGCGGCCAGAGTTGGGGAAGACAGGGTAAGCGGCGACTCCAGAGCGGGCGAGCGCTTGGGGCTCAGCCTGCTCGACATGGACGAGGACAGCGGAGCGAACGGACACGGCAGCGCGGCACAGGGACAACGGCGGACACGAGTTTCACGGTGGCGTGGGCGCGGCAGCGTCAGCCAATGTGCGGGAGAGCGAGGGAGAGGAGCTAGGGAGGAAGGGGTGTGTCTGCGAGCTCGGGGGAGGAATGGGTGATCCACCCAGGCCAGCAGAATGGCTAGGGGAGGGAGCAGGGCGGCAGGCAGCTGCGTGGCACGTGCTGGTGCCGACGTCGAGCACCTGCCTGCCTGGCCGAGTCAAGCAGCTCGCTGGAGCGGTTGCTGGGCTGGGCCTGCTAGGTGAGCGCCACGTAAGTCCTCTGCTCTCTCCTTTTTGTTTTTCTTTTTTATTTGTTCCTGTTCTGTGTTTTGAAATAGTAAAAACACTATTCCATTTAGGAAAAACCTGAAAATATTCAGAGGCACATTTGAAAATATTCTCAACAGCCTAAAAATACCTTCAAGATTATTTGGGCATTTTAAAATATTTATAGGATTTAAATTTCCCAAATGCAAATACTTATGGCTTGGTGCAAAAATCCAGAATGGCCTCCAAAAATATGAAACCATTTTTGGGAGAGGGTTTAGCCAGGACCAAAGATGGTGAACATTTATGAAGGGCATTTTGGGTTCATTGAAAATAATTTTTAGTAAACCCTAGTTGTTTCCAGGGGGTGCTAGGGGTTCTGCCATCCCCATTTCAGTTTTCTGGAAAAGTAGACATGATGCAACACTCTAATGCATGAACTAGCTAGGGTGTGACAACTCACCCCCACTCAAAAGAATCTCGTCCCGAGATTTAGGATCCGTTGGAAAGAAGGTGGGGTACTCGAGTCGAAGACGATCCTCCCTTTCCCAAGTGGCTTCCTTTTCAGAGTGGTGTGACCATTGAACCTTGAGAAACTTGATGTTATGGCGTCGAGTGGTACGCTCGGCTTGATCAAGGATACGAACGGGATATTCTCGATATGTGAGATTATCTTGGAGATCAAGCGTTTCGTGGTCCACTCCACGGATAGGATCCGTGAAGCAACGCCTGAGTTGAGAAACATGGAAGACATTGTGAACTCTGGAAAGATGCGGAGGTAGTTCCAATTGGTAGGCAACTTCCCTCGTTTGGCAAGAATGCGAAAGGGTCCAATGTAACGAGGAGCCAATTTGCCTTTGATACCGAAACGATGGGTTCCCTTTAAAGGAGTAACCCGAAGGTAAGCCTTCTCGCCGACTTCATAAGTCATGAGCTTATGTTTGTGGTCATATTGGCTCTTTTGACAAGATTGGGTTGTTTTCAATTTCTCACGAATAACACGAACCTGCTCTTCTGCTTCCTGAATCATATCCGGGCCAACGAGTTGTCTTTCCCCAATTTCTGGCCAGTTAAGAGGCGTTCGACATTTTCGTCCATAGAGAACTTCGAAAGGAGCTTTGCCCAAGCTAGCTTGATAACTATTGTTATAAGCGAACTCCACGAATGGAAGGCATTTCTCCCATTCCATACCGAAAGAGATGATAGAAGCTCGGAGCATATCCTCCAGAATTTGATTGACTCCCTCTACTTGACCACTTGATTGGGGGTGGAAGGCGGTGCTAAAAGAGAGACGAGTTCCCATAGCATTTTGGAAACTTTCCCAAAATCGAGAGGTGAAGAGACTCCCACGGTCTGAGTTAATTTCCAATGGAACACCATGAAGAGACACTATTCGGGAGATGTATAAGTCAGCTAGCTGGCTAGCGGTGATACTCTCATGAACAGGTAGGAAGTGGGCTACTTTGCAAAGGTGATCGACAATGACGAAGATAGCATTATTCCCTTTCTTGGTCCTGGGAAACCCGGTAATGAAATCCATACTGATTTTATCCCATTTCCATTTGGGAATAGCCAAAGGTTGGAGGGTGCCAGCAGGTCGTTGATGCTCTGCTTTAACACGACGATAGACGTTGCAACTAGCAGTGTATTGAGCAATTTATCTCTTCATCCTAGTCCACCAAAACCTCTAGCATAGGTCTTGATACATTTTAGTACTACCGGGATGAATGGTGAGAGGGGATTCATGAGCTTCCTTAAGAATCATCCGCCTCAGGTTTCGTGCCTTGGGAACCACTAAGCGGTTTCCAAAGAATAGGACACCTTGATCATCAACGGAGAAACAATTCGCGATTCCTTTCTTAATGTTTCTCTTAATACGGGAGATTCCCGGATCTACCTTCTGTGCTTTGATGATCTGATCCGTAAGGGTAGGTTTCGCCACCAGGGTGGATAGCAATCCTTGAGGAACAATGTGAAGGTTAAGCTTCCGAAATTCCTCATGGAGAAGTGGTTGACCTTGTTGTAACATCAGATTGTTACAATAGGATTTATGACTTAGTGCATCAGCCATGACATTGGCTTTTCCTGGGGTGTAAGTTATTCCTAAGTCATAAACCGAGATCAACTCAACCCAACGTCTTTGCCTAAGATTCAAATCCGGTTGGGTGAAGATATATTTCAAACTTTGGTGATCGGTGAAGATCTCGCAACGATTACCGAGAAGGTAATGTTGCCAAGTTTTAAGTGCATGGACTACAGCTGCAAGCTCTAGATCATGTGTGGGCTAGTTTTCCTCATGTGGGTGTAATTGCCGTGAAGCATAGGCAATTACCTGACGATCTTGCATGAGTATGCAAACTAATCCTTGTCGCGAGGCATCGTAGTAGATAATAAAGTCCTTGGAGAAATCTGGTGGTACCAGTACGGGAGCAGATGTCAGGCGTCTTTTCAGTTCCTGAAAGCTGAACTCGCATTGTGGGGTCCACTCGAACTTTTTATCTTTCTTGAGGAGTTCAGTTAGAGGTTTAGCAACCTTGGAGAAATTCTCGATGAAGCGGCGACAATAGCTCGCTAAGCCAAGGAAGCTCCGAACTTGCTTGACCGTTTCAGGTGGAGTCCAATCAAGGACGGCTTGAACTCGCTCAGGATTGATAGAAATACCCTTACCAGAGATTACATGGCCTAGATAGGTCACTTCTGGCAACCAAAATTCACACTTGGAGAATTTGGCATAAAGGCGATGCTCTCGAAGTTTCGTCAATACCAGCCTTAGATGTTCGGCATGTTCTTCCTCGTTCTTGGAGTAGATGAGTATGTCGTCAAGGTATACCACGACGAATTTATCCAAATACTCCATGAAGACTGAGTTCATTAACCGAGAGAAGATGGATGGGGCATTTGTTAAACCAAAAGACATGACGGTGTACTCGTATTGGCCATAACGAGTAACAAAGGCCGTTTTGGGAATGTCCCTGTTTTTTATTTTGATTTGATGGTAGCCCAACCTCAAATCCATTTTGGAAAAGACTGAGGATCCAGTGAGCTGGTCATACAGATCGTTGATCCTGGGGAGCGGATACTTGTTCTTGATAGTGACCAAGTTGACAGGTCGGTAATCTACTACCATCTGATTTGTTCCATCCTTCTTCTTGACGAAGGGGACGGGTCAAGCCCAAGGAGAAGAACTGGGACGGATGAAACCCTTTTTCAAGGACTCATCGAGTTGATTCTTAAGCTCGGCAAGTTCTAAGGGTGCCATCTTATAGGGTCTTCTAGAAATTGGGACGGTTCCTGGATCAAGGTCTATCACGAACTCGACATCCCTATCAGGTGCAACACCTGGCAGTTCTTATGGAAAGACATCCGGGAAGTCTCAGACTACCGGAATATCTTAAAGGTCTGGAAGGGGGTTGGCATTTAGGGAGTAAAGCTGGCGCTTGGCCACTCGAGTTAAGACATTGACTGTCTTGCTCGATGGGTGAGTAAGTTGAACAGTTCTAGTAGAGAAATCAATCTTAGCATAATGGGCTGACATCCAGTCCATACCCAAGATGATGTTTATGTCCGAGGACTTGAGAGCTATTAAACATGCAAGGAAGACAAGTCTATCGACAAGCATTTCATTCCCATGGCTTACTCTAGAAGTTTGTCATCTAGAGCCAGGGGTTTGAATTTCCATGGAAGTGGGCAAGTCATAGAATGTCGTGTTATGCAATCGAGCATAGCTCTCAGATATGAATGAATGAGATGCTCCAGTATCGAAAAGAACAGATGTCGGATGGCAATTAACAAGGAGTGTACCAAGGACGACGTTAGGATCATCGCGAGTCTCCTCAGCTGAGACATAGTTGACATGGCCACGTGTAGTGGTGGCTGGCTTGGCGTAGAATATCTTTCCCGCTGGCTTACCACGGCCAATGCACTTTCCAGACTGGTTGGGGTTGTTGTTCTGGGGACACTCTCGACTGTAGTGACCTGGCTCTCCACACTTGAAACATGTCACAACATTGGGGCGTGGAGCAGCATTAGCAGCGGGGCCACCATAGGGCTTAGGCGGTGCAAACTGCTGGTTGGGGCGAGGCGCCTCAAAGGATGGCCTCGGGGTGAACCTGGGTGGCAGCACTGTGTTTGGAATCCACACCCGGCGCTTCTGAGATCCAGAGCCGGATGAAGAACCAAAATCACGCGAGTGCTTGCGTGAAGCGTCATAGTCAGTCTGACCTGTCTCAGCACTGATGGCCTTATTGGCCAGCTTCTGGAAGGAGGTGCACTTGTGCAGATGAAGATCACGGCGAAGCTCGGGGCTAAATCCCTTGCGGAACCTTGCCTGCTTCTTAGCGTCGGTGGATACCTCTTCAGGAGCATAACGTGCTAAATTTCCAAACTCACGGCTGTATGCATCCATAGTCAGTCTGCCTTGGGTGAAATTGCAGAACTCTTCCCTCTTACGATCCATGATACCTTCCCGGATGTGATGCTCACGGAAAGCCTCACTGAATTCAGCCTAAGTAGTGATTTAGCCGACCGGGCGCATAGCCTCAAAGTTTTCCCACCAAAGGCTAGCAGGGCCTTCAAGGTGATAGGCAGCGTAGTTAACCTTGTCAGCTTCAGCTACGTTGGCAGAACGTATCTTATGGGTGATGCTGCTAAGCCAATCATCCGCATCGAGGGGCTCGACGGAATGATTAAACTTGGGTGGTTACAACTTGATAAAGTCATTGATTGACACCAAGTTATTCCTCTGATGACGTGTAGTGTTCTGATCAATCCGCTCCAGCAAGCGGTTAGTCTCACGCTTGTTTCTTTCTGCCTCCAGCATAACTTCGGCCAGAGAAGGCGGGTGAGGCAGATTCCCATCCCTAGCTGCACTGGCTTCCCCCTACTCCGGGGCAGCAGGGTTGCTGCGGGTGTTGACCATCCTAGGAAAACAAGACAATGGTTTAGACAAGCATGGCACAATCTTGGCAAGGAAGTGCGGAATGTAATGGATAACATGGAATGCTGAGATGTTCATTGCACGACATGGTAATATAGAAATTGCCATATATATACCATCGGTCATACACAGCGCACATAGTTTAGTACAAGCCCAGGCTAGAGTACAACTACGGTGAAAGACGTTACATCTCATCAGAGGCATTCCAAGCTCCTATACATTATTTTCTACACCTCCGGAGCGTGATACACCCCAAGTCGTATCCCACGGGTCACGCAGGACTATGGAGAATACAACTATGACAGTACTAGTGAAACTACTACTAGCTCAAACAGCTCCGTAGTAATCCTCATAAAAGTCAACACCAAAACCTAGAAGCAGAACATGATCATCTGGGAACAGATGGTCATGTGGAGCTTGCGGGCCATAGGGACTCGGATGTGGCCTTGGTCCAACAAACGGTGGCAGCCAGGGACCACGAGGAGGGGTGATGCCTCCTACATCACGCCAGTCCATACAATCTGGCAACCCAGACCACACGGGGTACAGGTCCCTCATGTCCATGTATCCGGCCTGCACGGCAGGTGCAAACCGTGTCAAAGTGGCCCACTGGTCAAAACGAGAGTTGAAGAGCTCCATTCGCAAGGCACGATTTTCGTGGTCCTTGTCCTCGAGCATCTCGGAAGTGGTGTGGAGTAGTGAATCCTCATGTGTAGAGTCATAGTACAAAGCCTGATAGTACCCCTGCGCCCCAGGGGTGAGGCTGGCATGTAGCGGAAATCGGTGTTCTGCAGCAAGGCAGTTCTGGCTCGAATGATAGTCATCATTAAGTAAGTTGCGTCCTGCACGGACATCTCGATAGTGACCCCAACTCCATAAGAGCAGTGGAGGGGTTCAGTGGCTCCAGGATAAGAGGGGTATATCCTGACGATACAAAGGTATTGGCTCTGATTGAAGTCTCGGATCTGCTCCTCGACGGTATACTCCACATACCATCGATAGCCTGTCTCGACCATCACTCGGACCAACATGGCCATGTGACCGGGTACATCGAGGCACCGAGTCAGACGAACCACTTGGTTCTGGGAACGGGTGGCCATCTGAAAGCACAGAATAATGCAAAGGCATTAGTATTTTCTAGGAGGAATCGGACAGCATAACGGTTGTAAATGCTCAGAAAAAGATTTGAGACATTCACAACAGCTTGCAAAACCACTCAACAACATCATATCAAGGTTCTGGTTCAACTGACAACATACTAAAAGTAGTAGAAACTGAACTAAGGCTTGAACCCACAATCCTATAAGTTGCTACGGATTAGTAACACGTGAACCTGATAGAGAGAAGAGAGCCTAGTCCTTAACCCACATAGAATGAGAAGAGAACGACTCAGATCAGAGGGCATAAGGTAAAGGAGTAAAAGAGCCTTACGTTCCCTCCCACAATCAATTCCCCTACATATAACTAAAGCATTTCTAGACTCGACATCGACCAGTTTGGATCGAAGAACCTACAGGCAGTCCGGCTCTGATGCCAACGCTGTCAGGACCCCGGTTCCAAGTCACACCGATCTAGCCTGTAACACCTCATATCACTTTGCGGCCTCACGCACGGTATTCCCACGGGTGTCGCCTTACCATGGCCCGGGACCGTTTGCGCCTTTTGGCTCACGTATATGATAGTGTCGCTAGCATCCATATGACAGAGAACCCGGACCGACATGGCTAGTCGTGAACCCAAAGCGGCACTAACCTATGGGAACAGGCATACATGAATCACATCGAGCATGTCGGTCAGCAGCGTGTGAATCCGGGTTGTAGCACTAGGCTAACAGGACTCCGGGAACCCGGGCTGTAGCAGGCTAGGCAGGACTCCAGATGTCACCACGTGACATTTCCCTGAAGGGACAGACACAGGAACGAAGTGAAACACATGTCGGCCAGTCAAGTGTCCTGAGCAGTAGTGCTGGGCTAGCAGGACTCTGGTGAACCGGGCTGTAGCAGACTACTATGGCTCATGGAAGCACTAGACTACATTTCCCCATAAGAGAGGCTGCCAAGGATAAACAACTAGATTGTTGGATCCCACACATACCAAGCATTTCAATCATATACACAATATGCTTGATATGTGTAAATACAACATGGCATCACAACAAAACTCTACAGCTCAAAGTACTTTATTTAAAGGCTCCGGAGATCCATACATAACATGTTCATACAGGCAGGGATCACATGACCCGACACTCAAGTCATACAAGAATACAAGCACATGCGGAAGCAAACTAGTCGGAGTACAGACACTAGAAAGAAAGAAGGCTTGACGAAGCCTATCTATCTACATAGGGCCCTCCATGGCCAGAATCACCACCTGGGTGGCAAGTCACTCATCGACGTCGAGGTCTATGTAAAACCCGTCGGAGGGGGCGGTGTTGTCGTCTGAAAACAGTAATTAAAGCAACATGAGTACAAAGGTACTCAGCAAGTCTTACAACAGATCCTACTATACATGCTCATTCTCAAGAAGGTGGTGGAGTTATTGCAACAAGCCAGCTTTGACTCTTGGCTAAGCTATCCTACGAGACACCACTTGTAAAGTAGTTTTCGCACACGAGTCCACTAAACACCAACACAATACTCCACTTGGATCCTCCCTCGTCATCCTACAAGAGAGCCATCCTCGGTACTCACACTTGTCTTGAGTCTTTAAGTAGTAACCACTAACTTGTCTATGAACTGTATAGGCAACCAAGTAGTCCTTTACCGCGGACGCGGCTATTCGAATAGATGATCTAAACCCTGCAGGGGTGTACTTCTTCATACACGCTCTCACCACTTATCATCGTTTACACGACATGTACTCGGCAACCTTCAAGCGGAAGCCCAACGAGGGTGTCGGCCACGGCCTACCTAAACACTCAAGTATCTAGTCCAGGTTTATCGCCTATCAGGTTCCATCCGCAGGGAGTCCGGCCGAGGTTTCCACATACGGCCCCGAATGATGTGTACAGGGTCTCGAGACGCCAAACGGGCGCCCGGCATACCCGGCCACGGTGTATCTACCGCATCATAGCCCACCCCTAGGGTCAGCGCTATGCACGACCACCAACACATAACCTATAAACACCAGAAACTAATTGCAACTCATGGACAGAGAACTAGGGTGGTTAAGAAGCCGAGAGGGTCCATTGGTTTCGGGCCCAATGTATGGTAGTAACTGATTCTTGAATCACACATACAGATCTCAGTTCTTAAGGACGGCCTCAATGAAACAACCCACCATGTACTCCTACATGGCCTCTCATCTATACCTTTACCAAATCATGTTCAACACATCCCTCACATTACCGACGTAATCATTTCACTCTAGCCCATCACCCAGATGAGCCAGACCTAACACAACTCTAAGCATAGCATGCATAGCAAGGTAGGAAACACATACATGGCTCAAACAACTCCTACACATGCCAGTGGGTTTCATCTAGTTACTGTGGCAATGACAGGTCATGTAGAGGATAGGGTTTCAACTACTGCAGCACACAGCAATTTGAAACATTGTTGTCTTAATGTAGTAAATGAGAGCAGGAGCGAGAACATGGGATTGTATCGACATGATCAATGGGGTTGCTTGCCTGATGGAGTAGTAGTAGAGTACTGCCCTTCAGTTGGATACTCGAGAATATCCTCGGAGGCAGAACCTACCACGAAAGACATCACAGAACACAATCAGCACATGGCAATATGCAACAATATGATGCATGCTATGACATGGCAATATGAGGTGTCCTGGCTAATGCATTGTGAAACAAGTTGGTTTGGGTTCATTTGAATCAAAGGTTCAAATGGAAGCTTATGTTATTAAGTCATATAAGTGCATTTGCTTGTTTCACCTAAACAGCAAGGTTAAAGTGTTTTGCCATGCATGAAACCATTACATATGGAAAGATTGAATTTTTCTGATCAAATTTCATATATAAATCTTTGCATTTGGAGCTAGAGATTAAAATTTATGAATTTTTGAAGTTTGTAGCATTTTCTGGAATTTCCTGTATAAGAATAATTCTAGTAATTGAATTAATGCGTCAGCATTGCATCAGGGTGACCTCAGCGGTCAACGGAGCCGGTCCAGGTCAAACCTGACCAGTGGGACCCGCGTGTCACTAGCTATTTAAACTAATAAATTTAGTTAATGCTAATCTAGGTTAATTAGCAGAACGGCCCCACTTGTCATAGGCTCAGGAGGGAGTCAACCTGGGCCCACACGGGGTCAACCAGGGTCAAACAGGGTCAAACTCGTCGGCGTTTAGCCGCCGGCGAGGCCAGACGCGGCGGAGCGGTGCGGGTTTCGTGCTCCGGCGACCAAATGGACGGCGGAGGGCATCTACGTGTAGCTGGGAGCAAGCCGCGTCGTTTGGTGGCAGTGGTGGAGCTCGGGGTGGCTGGAAACATCGCCGGCGATGAGCTGTGCGGCTGCCGGAGCTCGGGTGAGGTCGAACTCGAGGCTAGGGGCACGGCGAGGCGCGTGGAGTGGTGCTATGGTTTCCTGCGAGTGCGGTGGGTGTGTTAGACGCAGTGGTGTGGTCGGTGGGTGGCCGGAGTCACGTCGGCGACGAGCTCGGCGGCGGCGGGTGCGGGTGAGCTTGGTGCGGTGGATACGGTGCACGAGAGAGGTAACGGAGAGGGGATGGACGGAGCAGGGCTCACGGCGATCGCAGCAGGCGTCGAAGCGGGCTTGGGGAAGGACGGAGATGGGCGGGGCGGCGATGGCGATCTCGGCGGCCGGAGTTGGGGAAGACGGGGTCAGCGGTGACTCCAGAGCGGGCGAGCGCTTGGGGCTCGGCTAGCTCGACATGGACGACAACGGCGGAGTGAACGGACATGGCAGCGCGGCACGGGGACGACGGCGGACGCGGGTTTCACGGTGGCGCGGGCGCGGCAGCGTCGGACATGGTGCGGGAGAGCGAGGGAGAGGAGCTGGGGAGGAAGGGGTGTGTTTGCGAGCTCGGGGGAGGAATGGGTGATCCACCCAGGCCAGCAGAACGGTGAGGGGAGGGAGCAGGGCGGCAGGCAGCTGCGTGGCGCGCGCTGGTGCCGGCGTCGAGCACCTGCCTGCCTACCTGGCCGAGTCAAGCAGCTCGCTGGAGCGGTTGCTGGGCTGGGCCGGCTAGGTGGGCCTGCTAGGTGAGCGCCAGATAAGTCCTCTGCTCTCTACTTTTTGTTTTTCTTTTTTATTTGTTCCTGTTCTGTGGTTTGAAATAGTAAAAATACTATTCCATTTAGGAAAAACCTGAAAATATTCAGAGGCACATTTGAAAATATTCTCAACAGCCTAAAAATACCTTCAATATTATTTGGGCATTTTAAAATATTTATAGGATTTAAATTGCCCAAATGCAAATACTTATGGCTTGGTGCAAAAATCCAGAATGGCCTCCAAAAATATGAAACCATTTTTGGCATAAGGTTTAGCCAGGACCAAAGATGGTGAACATTTATGAAGGGCATTTTGGGTTCGTTGAAAATATTTTTAGTAAACCCTAGTTGTTTCCAGGGGGTGCTGGGGGTTCTGCCATCCCCATTTCAGTTTTCTGGAAAAGTAGACATGATGCAACACTCTAATGCATGAACTAGCTAGGGTGTGACAGTCCTTGATCTTTAAAGGTGCTCTGCATTTATGTTTTGCGGTCTAAGAAAGGGCTAGCGAGATACCATCTTGTTATATCATATCATGATTGTTTTGAGAAAGTGTTGTCATCCAATATTTATTACTATTGCTCGCTGGTTGATTATGCCATTGATATGAGTAAACACGAGACCTAAATTTTATTGCGAATGTGGTTAGTTCATAATCTTTGCCGAAAACTTGAATGCTGGCTTTACATATTTACAACAACAAGAGCAAACAGAGTTTGTAAAAGTTTTACTTTATCACTTTCATTTTATCAACTGAATTGCTTGAGGACAAGCAAAGGTTTAAGATTGGGGGAGTTGATATGCCTCCGACGTATCTACTTTCCAAACACTTTTTCCCTTGTTTTGGACTCTAAATTGCATGATTTGAATGGAAGTAACCCGGACTGACGTTGTTTTCAGCAAAATTGCCATGGTGTTATTTTTGTGCAGAAATAAAATTTCTCGGAATGACCTGAAAATCAATGGGGATTACTTTTCGAATACTAGCAAAAGAGCCCGTGTGTTGCAACGGAAGAAAAGAATAACACACGTCCCTACCACAATAATCGTGACTCAAGACCCCAATAGGTCCATGTTATTTATTTGAACATGGTATTCTATCTGTGTTGCCGCTTATTCTTTTCCCACCCTTACCGACGGTGGCCTCAACGCGTTTGAATGTGGTCAATTCTAAGGCGTCTCTCTCTGCACATAAGATGAGAAATTTTCTTTCCTTTTTCCCGTGCGTGGTTTTGCCGACACGTCCATGTGTTGTTGTAGATAATTTCTTTCGTCTCCAATCCAATTTTACCGAGGTATTCATTTTCAATCCTGGTCTACTCCGATACTAAAGAGAGGCGGATCATGCACTATTGATTAAGGTTGCACATTTAATAAATATTTTTAAAATGTTAATAGGTAAAATAACATCATATTTAGATTCTACACACATTTTTTAATCAAATTACATATAAAATATGTTAAAACTGAAGTTACAGTTTAAAAGAAGATATGTCTATTTTGAAAAACATATCAATTGACTGCGGGTTAATTACACCAAATGTCAGGGTGTTTTCCGCAAAGAACGAACAATTTTTCTCGAGTCAGTTAAACCTGGACCATGGGTTGATTTGAGAAAACTACAGGGGGTTTCTGCAAATAGTAAAACATTTTCTCTCGAATTATTTAAACCGGTACTGCGAGTTGATTTCAAGAAAGAGTAAGGGGTTTTCTGCAAAATGATGCGACGGGCGTAATTTATTAGTAGGTATAGATTTAGTCAAAGTTGTATGCATCAATACTTTGGTTATAGGTTTCACATAGGTCATCACATTTGTCGTTCCTGATATATCCTCGTGTGCCTTGTCGCTGTAGCCGGCTCACCAATACCGAGAACTATTGTTGCAACCCCTTGTCGCAGCAGCCCGTGTTGCTGCAGCCGGCTCGCTACCCGCCATCACTGGCATGGTAATTTGCTGGGACCTGGAGTCTCGATTTTACTTATTGCAAGACGATAATTTGTTTGATGTTGGTTTTATCTTCTGAGGAGAAAACATATAATAATTTGTACTAAATGTTTGACATTTAGCATGTGTGTACTACAATTTGGGAAGGGCAATGATACCCAATGAGCTATCTTGGTCTGTTCTGTGGATGATCTATTACCAACCCCATTTTAATTCGGTGCGTAGGTACTATTTTTATTCGGCATTTTGTTAAGACATTCAATACCGATCCAGTTTAATATGCAAAACCTAAGCTTTGTATTTTGAAGGAAAGGAAGGCTCGTGTATGTTCCGATTGCTAAGCAAATGTGTGCTCATTCCATGAACAACACCTTGGAACCATGGGGCCCATGAACTTTGTTTTTTGTCGACGGGTGCTATGGAGGAGAGATAAGGTCACATACTCACGTGTGGATGGATCGATGGAAAGAAACAACTAGACACAAGAGATAAGGTTGAAGCGGATGAGGTAGGCGGTGCGTGGGTCCCAGCGGTAGACGCGTGTGTGCTCGCGCAAGGCGGCTACCGCCCAGGTAGTCAAGCTGGATGGATTAAACCAATTGAAAATGTCTAACACCCTCCCTCTATGAGAGATCTCACGCGTCCGAGCGCCTCCTTGCGCCCTCGTCCACAAACCGCAGCTTCCCCCTCCCTCCCAGGCGCCCCTCTCCTCCAGCCTTGACGCGAGAGCCTCGCAGGAGCTTGAGGCCCGATCCGCAGCGGCAGGAGGAGGACCCCCCGCCCGGTGAGCTTCGCGCTTCTCTTCACTGGTCTCCCATCTCTCCTCACCCTCTCTTTTCTCTCTTGAATAGGAAGAGACCCACCACAACAATGGCGCCGCCCCATGGAGCTCCGATCTGCAACGGGACCCCGCCGGTGAGTCATCCCACCCCGCGCTTCTCCCTCCTCTTCTATCCCGGTCTCCTTTCTCGCTCTCCTCACCCTCTCTTTTCTCTCTCGAGCAGGAAGCGTCAGCTCTCGCACACCAATGGCGCACGCCCGAGACATTGGTGAACACGGAGCTTCTTTCTCCTGCAAACTCGGCGGCCCTCTCCTCTAGCCTCCTCCCGCGCATATAAAAAATACTGGAAGAAAGATCCACGTCAGGGGGCCCACACCCTGTCCACGAGGGTGGGGGCGTGCCATACCCCCTGGGCACGCCCCCCTGCCTCGTGGGCCCCCTGACGCTCCACCGACCTCAACCTTGACTCCATATATTCACTTTCAGGGAGAAAAAATCAGAGAGAAGGATGCATCGCGTTTTACGATACGGAGCCGACGCCAAGCCCTAAACTCTCTCGGGAGGGCTGATCTGGAGTCGGTTCGGGGCTCCGAAGAGGGGAATCTGTCGCCATCGTCATCATCAACCTTCCTCCATCACCAATTTCATGATGCTCACCGCCGTGTGTGAGTAATTCCATCGTAGGCTTGCTACACGGTGATGGGTTGGATGAGATTTATCATGTAATCGAGTTAGTTTTGTTAGGGTTTGATCCCTAGTATCCACTATATTCTGAGATTGATGTTGCTATGACTTTGCTATGCTTAATGCTTGTCACTAGGGCCCGAGTGCCATGATTTCAGATCTGAACCTATTATGTTTTCCTCAATATATGAGAGTTCGATCCTATCTTGCAAGTCAATAGTCACCTATTATGTGTTATGATCCGTTAACCCCGAAGTGAAAATAATCGGGACCACTACCGGTGAAGACCGCAGTTTGAGGAGTTCATGTATTCACTATGTGTTAATGCTTTGGTCCAGTACTCTATTAAAAGGAGGCCTTAATATCCCTTAGTTTCTAATAGAACCCTGCTGCCATGAGAGGGTAGGACAAAAGATGTCATGCAAGTTCTTTTCCATAAGCATGTATGACTATATTCAGAATACATGCCTACATTACATTGATGAACTGGAGCTAGTTCTGTGCCACCCTATGTTATGACTGTTACATGATCAATCGCATCCGGCATAATTCTCCATCACTCATCCAATGCCTACGAGCTTTTCCATATATTGTTCTTCGCTTATTTACTTTTCTGATGCTACTGTTACAATCACTACAAAACCCAAAAATACTACTTTTGCTACCATTACCACTACTATCATATTAGTTTGCTACTAAATACCTTGCTGTAGATATTAAGTTTCTAGGTGTGGTTGAATTAACAACTCAGCTGCTAATACTTGAGAATATTCTTTGGTTCCCCTTGTGTTGAATCAATAAATTTGGGTTGAATACTCTACCCTCGAAAACTATTTCGATCCCCTATACTTGTGGGTTATCAGTGGTTGACTTGGAAAGCCCCTATCACGCGCTCTTGGGCTGCCCTGCACTGGCCAAGTTCATGATGGTCCCTCACTATGCATACCTGAAAGCCAAGATGCCAGGCCTCAAGGGCATCATTACTGTTGCTGGAGATTACAAGAAGTCACAAGACTGTGCAGCTGCCAGCAGCCGGCTCGCCGAGTCCCTCGTCATAGATCAAGAAAGACGGCTCCTCGATCGGATGGTACCAATGGCCAGCAAGAAGCCGACCATGCCGACTGATCCCAAGGAAGCTGAAGCAGGGGCCTGATACGTCTCCAACGTATCTATAATTTTTGATTGCTCCATGCTATATTATCTACTGTTTTGGACATTATTGGGCTTTATTAACCACTTTTATATTATTTTTGGGACTAACCTACTAACCGGAGGCCCAGCCCGGAATTGTTGTTTTTTGCCTATTTTAGGGTTTTGAAGAAAAGGAATATCAAACGGAGTCCAAACAGAATGAAACCTTCAGGAACATGATTTTCTCACTGAATACAACTCAGGAGACTTACACCCTACGTCAAGGCACGTAACAGGAGGCCACGAGGTGGGGCGCGCCCTACCCTACCAGGCACACGCCCCACCCTCGTGGGCCCCCTGTTGCTCCACCGACGTACTTCTTCCTCCTATATATATCCACGTACCCCCAAACGATCAGATACGGAGCCAAAAACCTAATTCCACCGCCGCAACTTTCTGTATCCACGAGATCCCATCTTGGGGCCTGTTCTGGAGCTCCGCCGGAGGGGGCATCGATCACGGAGGGCTTCTACATCATCATCCAAGCCCCTCCGATGAAGTGTGAGTAGTTTACTTCAGACCTACGGGTCCATAGTTAGTAGCTAGATGGCTTCTTCTCTCTTTTTGGATCTCAATACAATGTTATCCCCCTCTCTCGTGGAGATCTATTCTATGTAATCTTCTTTTTGTGGTGTGTTTGTTGAGACCGATGAATTGTGGGTTTATGATCAAGTCTATCTATGAATAATATTTGAATCTTCTCTGAATTCTTTTATGTATGATTGGTTATATTTGCAAGTCTCTTCGAATTATCAGTTTAGTTTGGCCTACTAGATTGGTTGTTCTTGCCATGGGAGAAGTGCTTAGCTTTGGGTTCGATCTTGCGGTGTCCTTTCCCAGTGACAGAAGGGGCAGCAAGGCACGTATTGTATCGTTGCCATCAAGGATAACAATATGGGGTTTTTATCATATTGCATGAAACTATCCCTCTACATCATGTCATCTTGCTTAAGGCGTTACTCTGTTTTTAACTTAATACTCTAGATGCATGCTGGATAGCGGTCGATGAGTGGAGTAATAGTAGTAGATGCAGGCAGGAGTTGGTCTACTTGTCTCGGACATGATGCCTATATACATGATCATACCTAGATATTCTCATAACTATGCTCAATTCTGTCAATTGCTCAACAGTAATTTGTTCACCCACCGTAGAATACTTATGCTCTTGAGAGAAGCCACTAGTGAAACCTATGGCCCCTGGGTCTCTTTCTCATCATATTAATCTCCATCACTTTACTATTGCTTTGCTTTTACTTTTTCTTTGCATCTCTATACCAAAAATACCAAAAATATTATTTATCATCTCTATCAGATCTCACTTTTGTAAGTGACCGTGAAGGGATTGACACCCCTAAGCACGTTGGTTGCGTTGAGCTATTGTTTTTGTGTAGGTACGAGGGACTCGCGCGTAGCCTCCTACTGGATTGATACCTTGGTTCTCAAAAACTGAGGGAAATACTTACGCTACTTTGCTGCATCATCCTCTCCTCTTCGGGGAAATCCAACGCAGTGCTCAAGAGGTAGCAAGAAGAATTTCCGGCGCCGTTGCCGGGTAGTCTGCGCAAAAGTCAACATACCAAGTACCCATCACAAACCCTATCTCCCGCATTACATTATTTGCCATTTGCCTCTCGTTTTCCTCTCCCCCCCCCCAATTCACCCTTGCTATTTTATTCGCCCTCTCACTCTCTCTCTATCCTCCCTCTCTTTCTCTATTTGCCTCTTTTTGCCCGTTTGCCTTTTGTTTGCTCGTGTGTTAGTTTGCTTGTTTGTCGCGATGGCTCAAGATAATACTAAATTGTGTGACTTCACCAATACCAACAACAATGATTTCCATAGCACTCCGATTTCTCCTCTTACCGATACTAAATCTTGTGAAATTAATACTGCTTTGCTGAATCTTGTCATGAAAGATCTGTTCTCCGGCCTTCCTAGTGAAGATGCCGCTACCCATCTTAATAGTTTCGTTGATTTGTGTGACATGCAAAAGAATAAAGATGTCGATAATGATATTGTTAAATTGAAGCTATTTCCTTTTTCGCTTAGAGATCGTGCTAAAGCTTGGTTTTCATCTTTGCCTAAAAATAGTATTGATTCATGGAACAAGTGCAAAGATGCTTTTATCTCTAAGTATTTTTCTCCCGCTAAGATCATCTCTCTTAGAAATGATATTATGAATTTTAAGCAACTGGATCATGAACATGTTGCACAAGCTTGGGAGAGAATGAAACTAATGATACGTAATTGCCCTACTCATGGTTTAAATTTGTGGATGATTGTTCAGAATTTTTACGCCGGATTGAATTTTGCTTCTAGAAATCTTTTAGATTCAGCCACGGGAGGCACTTTTATGGAAATCACTTTAGGAGAAGCTACTAAACTCCTAGATAATATTATGGTTAATTATTCTCAATGCCATACTGAAAGATCTACTAAAAAGGTGCATGCGATAGAAGAAATTAATGTTTTGAGTGGAAAGATGGATGAACTTATGAAATTATTTGCTAATAAGAGTGTTTCTTCTGATCCTAATGATGTGCCCTTGTCTACTTTGATTGAGAATAATAATGAATCTATGGATGTGAATTTTGTTGGTAGGAACAATTTTGGTAACAACGCGTATAGAGGAAATTTCAGCCCTAGGCCTTATCCTAGTAATCCCTCTAATAATTATGGTAATTCCTACAACAATTCTTATGGAAATTATAATATGATGCCCTCTGACTTTTAATCTAATATTAAAGAATTTATTTCTTTGCAAAAGAATTTTAATGCTATGATTGAAGAAAAATTGCTTAAGATTGATGATTTGGATAGGAACGTTGATAGAATTGCTCTTGATGTTGATTATTCGAAACTTAGATCTATTCCACCTAAGCATGATATCAATGAGTCTCTCAAAGCCATGAGAATTTCCATTGATGAGTGCAAAGAAAGAACCGCTAGGATGCGTGCTAAGAAAGATGCCTTTATAAAAGCGTGTTCTTCTAGTTCCTATGAAAATAATGAGGAGGATATAAAAGTTATTGATGTGTCCCCTATTAAATCTTTGTTTTGCAATATGAATGTTGATAATGATGGGACTAAATATGATCCACCTCTACCTAGAAGGCGTTCCAATAATTCAGAATTTGTTGATCTTGATGCTAAATTTGATAAAAGTGGGATTGAAGAAATTAAAACCCTAGATGTTGCTAAACCCACTATTATGGATTTCAAGGAATTTAACTATGAAAATTGCTCTTTGATTGATTGTATTTCCTTGTTGCAATCCATGTTAAAATCTCCTCACACTTATAGTCAAAATAAAGCGTTTACAAAACATATCGTTGATGCCTTGATGCAATCTTATGAAGAAAACTTGAATTGGAAGTTTCTATCCCTAGAAAACTTTATGATGAGTGGTAACCAACTATTAAAATTAAAATTAAAGATCATGAGTTTTATGCTTTGTGTGATTTTGGTGCTAGTGTCTCTACTATTCCCAAAACTTTGTGTGATTTGCTAGATTTCTGTGATTTTGATGATTTCTCTCTAAACTTGCATCTTGCGGATTCCACTATTAAGACACCTATGGGAAGAATTAATGATGTTTTTATTGTTGCAAATAGGATATGTGCCCATAGATTTTATCATTCTTGATATAGATTGCAATCCTTCTTGCCCTATTATTCTCGGTAGACCTTTCCTTAGAACGGTTGGTGCAATTATTAATATGAAGGAAGGGAATATTAGATTTCAATTTCCATTAAAAAAGGGCATGGAATACTTTCCTAGAAAGAAAATAAAATTACCATATGAGTCTATCATGAGAGCCACTTATGGATTGCCTACCAAAGATGGCAATACCTAGATCTATTATTGCTTGTTATGCCTAGCTAGGGGCGTTAAACGATAGCGCTTGTTGGGAGGAAACCCAATTTTATTTTTATTCCTTGCCTTTTGCTCCTATTTAGTAATAAATAAATTATTTATCCTCTGTTTTGGTTGTGTTTTTTGTGTTTAACTACTGTTTGTGCCAAGTAGAACCGTTGGGAAGACTTGGGGAAAGTCTTGTTGAACTTGTTGTAAAAAACAGAAACTTTAGCGCTCACGAGAACTGCTGTCGTTTTTATTTGGAGAGTGATATTTAGTTAATTACTTTTGTAGATGTTTAATAGATAAATTTCTCACGTCCAGCAATTTATTTTAGAATTTTTGGAGTTCCAGATCTTGCTCTAGCGACATATTACTACAGACTGTTCTGTTTTTGACAGATTCTGTTTTTCGTGTGTTGTTTGCTTATTTTGATGAATCTATGGCTAATAAAATAGTTTATAAATCATAGAGAAGTTGGAATACAATAGGTTTAACACAAATATAAATAAATAATGATTTCATTACAGTATCTTGAAGTGGTCTTTTGTTTTCTTTCGCTAACGGAGCTCACGAGATTTTCTACTTTAAGTTTTGTGTTGTGAAGTTTTCAAGTTTTGGGTACAGATTTGATGGATTATGGAATAAGGAGTGGCAAGAGCCTAAGCTTGGGGATGCCCATGGAACCCCCAATATAATATAAGGACACCTAAAAGCCAAAGCTTGGGGATGCCCCGGAAGGCATCCCCTCTTTCGTCTACTTCTATCGGTAACTTTACTTGGAGCTATATTTTTATTCACCACATGATATGTGTTTTCCTTGGAGTGTCTTTTATGATTTGAGTCTTTGCTTGTTACTTTACCACAATCATCCTTGCTGTACACACCTTTTCATAGAGCCATACATAATTTGGAATTTGATAGAATACTCTATGTGCTTCACTTATATCTTTTGAGCTCTATAGTTTTGGGTAAAGATTTGATGGATTATGGAACAAAGAGTGGCAAGAGCCTAAGCTTGGGGATGCCCATGGCACCCCAAGGTAAAATTCAAGGACACCAAAAATCCTAAGCTTGGGGATGCCCCGGAAGGCATCCCCTCTTTCGTCTTCGTCTATCGGTAACTTTACTTGGAGCTATATTTTTATTCACCACATGGTATGTGTTTTGCTTGGAGCATCTTGTATGATTTGAGTATTTGCTTTTTAGTTTACCACAATCATCCTTGCTGTACACACCTTTTGAGAGAGACTCACGTGATTTGAAATTTATTAGAATACTCTATGTGCTTCACTTATATCTTTTGAGCTATATAGTTTTTGCTCTAGTGCTTCACTTATATCTTTTAGAGCACGGTGGTGGATTTGTTTTATAGAAACTATTGATCTCTCATGCTTCACTTAGATTATTTTGAGAGTCTTAATAGCATGGTAATTTGCTTAATAATAAATATTCTTGGTATTCAAGATTTGTAAAACTTTCTTTTGAGTGCGTTGAATACTAAGAAAAAATTGATTCTTGATAATTGTTTTGAGATATGAGGATGGTGATATTAGAGTCATGCTAGTTGAGTAGTTGTGAATTTGAGAAATGCTTGTGTTAAAGTTTGTGATTCCCGTAGCATGCACGTATGGTGAACCATTATGTGATGAAGTCGGAGCATGATTTATTTATTGATTGTCTTCCTTATGAGTGGCAGTCGGGGACGAGCGATGGTCTTTTCCTACCAATCTATCCCCCTAGGAGCATGCGCGTAATACTTTGCTTTGATAACTTCTAGATTTTTGCAATAAGTATATGAGTTCTTTATGACTAATGTTGAGTCCATGGATTATACGCACTTTCCTTCCTTCCACCATTGCTAGCCTCTCTAATACCGCACACTTTTTGCTGGTATCATACACCCACCAAATACCTTCCTCAAAACAGCCACCATACCTACCTATCATGGCATTTCCATAGCCATTCCGAGATATATTGCCATGCAAATTTCCACCGTTCCGTTCATTATGACACGCTCCATCATTGTCATATTGCTAGCATGATCATGTAGTTGACATCGTATTTGTGGCAAAGCCACCGTTCATAATTCTTTCATACATGTCACTCTTGATTCATTGCATATCCCGGTACACCGCCGGAGGCATTCATATATAGTCATATTTTGTTCTAAGTAATGAGTTGTAAGAAAAATAAAAAGTGTGATGATCATCATTTTTAGAGCATTGTCCCAAGTGAGGAAAGGATGATGGAGACTATGATTCCCCCACAAGTCGGGATGAGACTCCGGACGAAAAAAAAGAGGCCATAAAAAAGAGAAGGCCCAAAAAAGAGAGAAAAAGAGAGAAGGGACAATGTTACTATCCTTTTACCACACTTGTGCTTCAAAGTAGCACCATGATCTTCATTGTAGAGAGTCTCTCATTCTATCACTTTCATATACTAGTGGGAATTTTTCATTATAGAACTTGGCTTGTATATTCCAATGATGGGCTTCCTCAAAATGCCCTAGGTCTTCGTGAGCAAGCGAGTTGGATGCACACCCACTTAGTTTCTTTTGTTGAGCTTTCATATACTTATAGCTCTAGTGCATCCGTTGCATGGCAATCCCTACTCACTCACACTGATATCTATTGATGAGCATCTCCATAGCTCGTTGATACGCCTAGTTGATGTGAGACTATCTTCCCCTCTTTTTTTCTTCTCCACAA
This sequence comes from Triticum dicoccoides, assembly GCF_002162155.2. NCBI lineage: Eukaryota > Viridiplantae > Streptophyta > Magnoliopsida > Poales > Poaceae > Triticum > Triticum dicoccoides. Next base: position 432,952,390 of record NC_041388.1, read on the forward strand.
CCACCATTCTATTCCACCTATAGTGCTATATCCATGGCTCACGCTCATGTATTGCGTGAAGATCGAAAAAGTTTTGAAAATGTCAAAAGTATGAAACCATTGCTTGGCTTGTCATCGGGGTTGTGCATGATTTAAATACTTTGTGTGGTCAAGATAGAGCATAGCCAGACTATATGATTTTGTAGGGATAGCTTTCTTTGGCCAAGTTATTTTGAGAAGACATAATTGCTTTGTTAGTATGCTTGAAGTATTATTATTTTTATGTCAACATGAACTTTTGTCTTGAATCTTTTGAATCTGAATATTCATACCACAATTAAGAAGAATTACATTGAAATTATGCCAAGTAGCACTCCGCATCAAAAATTCTGCTTTATCATTTACCTACTCGAGGACGAGCAGGAATTAAGCTTGGGGATGCTTGATATGTCTCCAACATATCTATAATTTTTGATTGCTCCATGCTATATTATCTACTGTTTTAGACATTATTGGGCTTTATTATCCACTTTTATATTATTTTTGGGACTAACCTACTAACCGGAGGCCCAGCCCAGAATTGCTGTTTTTTGCCCGTTTTAGAGTTTCGAAGAAAAGGAATATCAAACGGAGTCCAAATGGAATGAAACCTTCAGGAACGTGATTTTCTCACCGAATACAACTCAGGAGACTTGGACCCTACATCAAGGCACGTAACAGGAGGCCACGAGGTAGGGGGCGCGCCCTACCCTACCAGGCGCGCCCCCCACCCTCGTGGGCCCCCTGTTCCTCCACCGACATACTTCTTCCTCCTATATATATCCACGTACCCCCAAACGATCAGATACGCAGCCAAAAACCTAATTCCACCGCCGCAACTTTCTGTATCCACGAGATCCCATCTTGGGGCCTATTCCGGAGCTCCGCCGGAGGGGGCATCGATCATGGAGGGCTTCTACATCATCATCCAAGCCCCTCTGATGAAGTGTGGGTAGTTTACTTCAGACCTACGGGTCCATAGTTAGTAGCTAGATGGCTTCTTCTCTCTTTTTGGATCTCAATACAATGTTCTCCCCCTGTCTCGTGGAGATCTATTCGATGTAATCTTCTTTTTGTGGTGTGTTTTTTGAGACCGATGAATTGTGGGTTTATGATCAAGTCTATCTATGAATAATATTTGAATCTTCTCGGAATTCTTTTATGTATGATTGGTTATCTTTGCAAGTCTCTTCGGATTATTAGTTTGGTTTGGCCTACTAGATTGGTTGTTCTTGCCATGGGAGAAATGCTTAGCTTTGGGTTCAATCTTGCAGTGTCCTTTCCCAGTGACAGAAGGGGCAGCAAGGCATGTATTGTATCATTGCCATCGAGGATAACAAGATGGGTTTTTTATCATATTGCATGAAGCTATCCCTCTACATCATGTCATCTTGCTTAAGGCGTTACTTTGTTTTTAACTTAGTACTCTAGATGCATGCTGGATAGCGGGCGATGAGTGGAGTAATAGTAGTAGATGCAGGCAGGAGTCGGTCTACTTGTCTCGGACGTGATGCCTATATACATGATCATACCTAGATATTCTCATAATTATGCTCAATTCTGTCAATTTCTCAACAGTAATTTGTTCTCCCACCGTAGAATACTTATGCTCTTGAGAGAAGCCACTAGTGAAACCTATGGCCCCCGGGTCTCTTTCTCATCATATTAATCTCCATCACTTTATTATTGCTTTGCTTTTACTTTGCATTTTACTTTTTACTTTGCATCTCTATACCAAAAATACCAAAAATATTATTTATCATCTCTATCAGATCTCACTTTCGTAAGTGACCATGAAGGGATTGACAACCCCTAAGCGCGTTGGTTGCGTTGAGCTATTGTTTTTGTGTAGGTATGAGGGACTCGCGCATAGCCTCCTACTGGATTGATACCTTGGTTCTCAAAAACTGAGGGAAATACTTACGCTACTTTGCTGCATCATCCTCTCCTCTTCGGGGAAATCCAACGCAGTGCTCAAGAGGTAGCAGGGCCTCATTCCAGCCGGCCAAAGAGACCAAGCTGATTCCCTTGGACCCGGACCACCCGAAGAGGTTTGCTATTATGGGCATTGGCCTCAACAGCAAATAGGAAGGCGAGCTTGTCGATTTCCTCCATGAGAATCGAGACATCTTTGCATTGTCCCCCAAAGACATGCCGTGTGTCTCGACAGATCTCGCCGAGCACAAACTTCATGTAAGGTCAGATGCCAAGCCGGTCAAGCAACCCCTCTGCCGCCTGTCTGAAGAAAATAGAAGGATTGTTGGGGAAGAAGTCGCCCGACTGCTAGCAGCTGGATTCATTATGGAAGTGTTCCACCCAGACTGGCTTGCCAACCCGGTCCTTGTGCTAAAGAAGAACAACAAGTGGCGCATGTGCATTGATTACACTAGTCTCAACAAAGCCTACCCCAAAGATCCATTTGCTCTGCCGTGAATAGACCAAGTGATCGACTCCACAGCCGGATGCGAGCTGTTGTCTTTCCTTGATGCCTATTCCGGCTACCACCAGATCAAGCTGGATCCGGCTGATCGACTGAAGACCGCCTTCATCACGCCATTCGACACCTTCTGCTACATCACCATGATGTTCGGCTTGAGAAATGCCGACGCCACCTTCCAACAATGTATGTAGAAGTGCTTGCTGAAGCAACTCGGACGCAATGCCCACGTTTACGTGGACGGCATTGTGGTAAAGAAGGAAAAGCGTGGCACCCTGATGGAAGACTTGAAAGAAACCTTTGAAAATCTGCACTGCTTTAACATCAAGCTCAACCCGGAGAAGTGTGTCTTCGGTGTGCCAGCCGGCCAGCTCCTGGGCTTCCTGGTCTCAGATCGCGGCATCGAGTGCAACCCTGTGAAGATCAAGGCCATCGAGAGGATGGAGAAACCCACCAAACTGCGTGATGTGCAGAAGTTAACCGGGTGCCTGGCATCCCTCAGCCGCTTCATCAGTCGACTGGGCGAAAAGGCACTCCTCTGTACCAGCTCATGAAGAAAACCACTTGCTTCGAGTGGAACGACTAGGCGGACGCCGCCTTCCTCCAGCTCAAGCGGATGATGTCAATGCCGCCTATCCTGGCGGCTCCGGCTGCCAAAGAGCCTATGCTCCTCTACATCGCCGCCACCAATAGAGTTATTAGCATAGTGATTGTCGTCGAGCGTCAAGAAGCCGGCAAGGCACAGTCGGTCTAGAGGCTAGTGTATTACCTGAGCGAGGTCATGTCGGCCTCCAAGCAGAACTACCCCCACTACCAGAAGATGTGCTATGGCATGTACTTTGCCGCAAAGAAGTTGAAGCAGTACTTTCAAGAGCACTCCATCACGGTCGTATGCACCGCCCCCCTTGCCGAGATCATAGGCAACAGAGATGCTTTGGGCCGGGTGGCCAAGTGGGCCATCGAGCTGGCTCCACACACCATCTTCTACGGGCCCTGCACCGCCATCAAGTCCCAAGCACTGGCCGACTTCCTTGTCGACTGGGCCGAGTCCCAGTACCTGCCACCAGCTCTGGACTCCACGCACTGGCGGATGCACTTTGATGGCTCAAAGATACATACCGGTCTGGGAGCCGGCATCGTCCTCACCTCTCCCAAAGACGACAAGCTAAAGTACACGCTACAAAACCACTTCGCCACCTCCAACAACGTAGCCGAGTATGAAGCGCTCATCTTCAGGCTCCGACTGGCCAAAGAAATTGGCTTTCATCGCATCATCTATTACGGCGACTCGGACTTGGTGGTCCAATAGTCGTCCGGCGGCTGGGATGCTAAGGATGCAAACATGGCAAGCTACCGCTTCCTCGTCCAGCAGATGAGCGGCCACTTTGACGGGTGCGAGTTCATCCATGTGCCATGGGCCGACAACGACGCAGCAGATGCTCTCGCCTGCATCGGCTCCACCTGGCAAGCTATACCATCCGGCGTCTCCCTCGAGCGCCTCCGCAAGCAGTCCATCAAGCCTACACCAGAGTCAGACTCCATCTTTGTGTTGACTGCCCCAGGAACAGCCGGATCCGGCTCGGGGACTTCAGCAGTCGGCGCGGGGACTTCAGCGGTCGGCTCGGGGACTTCACCAAGCGGCCCGGGGGCTACAGCACCAGCACCCGACCCGGCGCTCCCAGCAGGGGCCCGGGGGCTGCTGCAGTCAGCCCAGGGACTACATCAGTGCCATCCGGAGCGGCCGGCTCCAGCCCGCCACCTCCCAACCCGCCCCCCTCGTATCAGTCGTCGTGTTCACAGTGGTGGCGGCCCCATCTTGGGCACATCCCATCCGCGACTATTTGTTCAGCCGCGTGCTGCCAACCGACCTGGTGCTAGCAAGACAGATCCAGCACAGAGCAGGTTCCTATGCCATTGTCAATCAAGAGCTCTCAAGGTGGATTGTGACTGGCGTCCACCAGCACTGTGTACAACCAGAGAAAGGCATGGAGATCCTCAAAGATATACATCAAGGCGAATGTGGCCACCATGTCGCCTCCAGGTCCCTTGTGGCCAAAGCTTTCTGCCATGGATTCTTCTGGCCGACTGCTCTGGATGATGCCAAAGATTTAGTCAAGAAGTGCAAGGGGTGCCAGGTGTTCAGGGCCAAGTAGCACCTGCCGGCCTCCGCCCTCAAGTTTGCATATGGTAGGTGACGGTGTCCTAGACTAGGGGGTACTCACCATGTCGTCTCCCGATCTATTAGATTGGGCCGAGGCCCCCCATGGCCGTATACTCATGGGCCAGTTCGGACAGCTGCCGCATACAAGGAAGATTCCACAAAGACTTGGCGATCAAGACAAGGACTTCTCCCCACCGGCGTATTCGGCTAGGACTCTTGTTAACCTAGGCCTCTGGTGCATTATATAAACTAGGGCCAGGCTAGTCGATAGAACATACAGAACAACAATCATACCATAGGCTAGCTTCTAGGGTTTAGCATCTTCGATCTCGTGGTAGATCTACTCTTGTACTACCCATATCATCAATATTAATCAAGAAGGACGTAGGGTTTTACCTCCATCAAGAGGGCTCGAACCTGGTAAAACATCGTGTTACTTGCCTCCTATTACCATCCGGCCTAGACGCACAGTTCGGGACCCCCTACCCGAGATCCGCCGGTTTTGACACCGACATTGTTACTTTCATTGAAAGTTCCACTGTGTGATCGACAAAAGGATCGATGGCTCGCCTGCAGATCAACTGCGACTTCGGCGTCTTCGTCACCAGTTCGACTGGTCACCTTGGTTCGACCAAGAATTGCGCCCCGTGTTTGGATCACCATGTTCGGATGAGGGCCTTCATCAAACATCAACTCCGATCTCTATCAAGATCATGGAGGAATCATCTATGGAGCTTGGGGGCTCAACGTCAACATTGCCCTCAAGCGACCGTGTTGTTTTTTTTTGGACAGCGAACTCGTATCTGCCGCCACCACCTCCTCGAGTATCGCTTTGACGATCACTTTGGTGGAATTGTGCGGAATTGAGTCTATAACAACCCTGGAAAATTTCATCGAGTTCCGATGGAGGAATCTCTGGCAATCCACGATATACCAGAGCCCTGTCAAATCTGGATGGGAATTTGGATGAGTTTAGGGCGTGGTGTCCAGCTTCTAGCTCGAACATCCTTCGGAAGATCCAACCGTTGATCGGCTGTGGAATTCCTATATCTACCACCTCTCAAAATTTCACCTCGATCCGACCGTCCAAACTCCAGGAACCTTCTGATTAGTGCATCGCTTTTCGGATCTGTTTTCTGCGCGAAAACGAATCTGACCTGAGTTCATCTTTTTTATGAATGGGAATTCGGACATCCCTTTTGAAGGAAGTTTTGTATGGGGTATTGTGTTTTGTTCCCGAACACACCCCACTAACTTTAAGATCTTTTGAACATGATCTTCAACATCATGCTGGTGTCAAACCAGTCCGGCAATATTACTCCACGGCTGCCGACCTGCGCTAGACACGTCGTCACTTTAGCCGAGCTCAACTTCTTCGGATCATCATCTCGGCAAGCCGAACAAGAGTCCGGCATCGCGAAGGATAAATCATCATCAACATCGCCGCCCCACAGATTACACGGAGCGGGCATACCGGCATCGCCGCACGGTCGCTTCATCAAGCCGGCGTCGACCACGTCACGACCTGCATCGACAGGGCTGCACTATTGCATCTTCAAGCTGGTGTCCATCACGCCGACCTACTTCGACATCTCGGCTGGACTGGGGGCTTCGCCATCTCTTCATCAACCTACTCCGGACACTTCGGCGTCACTAGCCGACCAGCTCCGTCACGTTAGCTGGACCGAGGGCTTTGCCTCGGCGAGCCAACCTTTACCAGCATTGCCATGCCATCGTTTTATCGCCCATCAGGCAATGGGTGTGCGGAGCGAGTCCCAATTTTGGGAATCGCCTTCCCTCGGATTGCTACAACAAATAAACCAGGTGCTATTAATCCCAGTATTTTTTGCTTGTTTGGGTTCATTTTTCCCAAGGAATTATTACTCTGGTTGGTCCATGATATGTACACAGGTCTATCAAATGGTGACCGCATTAACGACGGTCACGTGGTCATTCGATCAGTTTCCGTACATAGTCCGGCGAACGCTGCATCCGGAGCTCGGACCGAGCTGTGAATTCAGGCTTTGCCACGCCTTTACTACATCACGCCGACGCCATGCATCGACATTGGCTTCGGCGCCAGGCCATATTTCTTCTATTCCTCGCTTTGCATAAATTATTTATTATGCAACATTTTTTTTAATTATCATTATTACTATTATCTCCGGTTTGCACTATTTTTTGTGCACAGGAAAATGATCTGGGGACTTCGGTGTCACTCTGCCGGTCTGCATTGATCGTGCTATGTCACCACTTCGGCGTGTCGAGCTCTCCGCTCCGCCACCTCGGGACCAGCTGGGGGGATGGAACCTTGCCCCGCATCGAGCTCGGACCGCGTCATCAATACCGAACACATTAACCAGCTAAGTCGCTTTCATGCTCAAAGCTTTAATTTCTAACTTGTGCTCGGTTCGACCAAGCATTATACTTTTTTGGAAAAAAGTTGCTTGTAAAAATTTTTCCTTGTCCAGACTTTGTTTGTGACGCATAAATTCAAATACCCCGTTTACTTGGGGGCTTCCTTTATGAAGCTTTTCCTGTTGCATATGATTATACTTGTACGGCTTCGTTCCTTGTTCGTGTATTATGCCACAATATGCACCATATTGACTTAAGCGATTTGCAAGCTAGGTTGCCTCGCTCCTGTGTTTACCCCTACGTTCCCGATTGTTCGGCTAGGGAGTAAAGGGAGCACCTCTGCGATTGTCACGATCGGGTCAACCGAGCCGGACCTCAGACTGGGTGAAGCCGAAAGCTAGCGCTCTTATAGTTCTCAATGATGGTCGGCACACAACGGAACTCATGAGTACAAAAAATATATTGCACAAGTCTCATAATAACAATGAGCACCGAAGAAAGGTATTGGTGGGGGTACTATTTTCTTCAAAGATGCTTCTTACACTTCACGGTAATATAGCATAAGTTCCCTGAGCGCGCTTTGTCTGTTACAGCCTTATGGCCTGGTTGCCTGGTTATTGGAAACACCGTCGATATTCTCGATCGATGGAGTACATAACACTTTTCGGTCCTTGACCGAAGAGGGAGAAGCTGATGGTCGGTTAAGACGCGTTTAAAGTTCGGTTGAACATAGATATGATATAAGTAATTCGGTACATGCAATCATTCTTCTACCCAAGTCACTTGGGGGCTCTTAAGTTTATTTGAGCCGTTTTATAATAAGTGTTCTTCTTCTTAGTCGTTGCAAAGTTTTATTATTATTTATCACTCCTTTTTTCGACACGAGTGTGCGGTCACTAGCCGGGGAGCCTAATTTCTCTCTCAAAGCCGCTAGAGTTTAGTTTGCTAAACTGGCCTGATGAGAAGTACTCCGCCCTCGGGATAGGAGGTTGAAGCCGTAGGCTGACCCGCTCGAAGTCTTGAGATAGGATGTATCATGTTAAAGCACGACAGAAGCACTTCTTTTTTCTAAGACCAACTTTCGGATTGGCACCGAACACTTGATATTGTTCGGACGTCATGTTTTTACTGGCGTTTCTTGGTTTTCCAAGCTTTTTGGCACTTTTAAACTATTTGTGCTTTTCTAGCATTAGTCTCGCAGTGCAACGCCGGACACCTTTAGGGATTCGGCAAAAACATTCTCAGATATTGCTATATATGCATCGGTTTCGAATTGTGTCTTCGGTCAATAGTTGGGTTGCCTGGCTCCTGCACTTGCTTCCTATGTTCCGTTTTGTTCGGCTAGGCGTGCAAAGGGAGAACCACTTCGATTGTGCTTCCAGCTCACACGGTTAAGCACCTCAGTGGAGAAAGCCGAAAACTGACTTTCACAATAAGCGTAAACTGGTCAGCGATCCGATGACTATGTTAAATAATGGGCCGTTCATAACATTGGCCGAAGTGTTTACGGCTTGACCCCGACTGTCGCCAAACACTACCGGGGGCTATTAAATGGCCTCCCAAACTAAATCCTCAATATTTTGCTCTTACATTAGAGCTGAGGTTTAATGATCATGCTTAGCATGACAACCCAAAGAAAGGAACCGATAGCGGGACTATTTTCTTTGGAAGACATTTCTTCTGTTAAACAGTAATATAACTCTCTGCGTACCTTTGTTTATAAAACCGTATGGCCAGATTGCCTTGTTTGTTGTAAATCTTTGCCCTCATAAAGGCTTTATAAAGTAGGACAAACACTCCTCGGCTACTGGCCGAGGAGGTGGAAGCCGATGGTCGGTCAACAAAGTTTTGTACAATGCGGATCCGAGCATTAATGACATAAAGTACTTGGATACATAGAGTCATTACACATAATTTGTGATTTTACTATGGATATTGATCCTTAATTCGGCCACCCGTGCCCGCATTAAGGCTCGGGGGCTACTGGGCTTCGGGCTTATTATTTACAAATATTAAAGGGGCACATTGATCCCCTGATCTGGTGTTGCCACCCGACTAGTGTCTTGGGGGCTACTTCATTGCTTGTCCAATGCAGAAAATTTTATGTGCGATATAGTTTCCGAGGAGATTTTGATCCTTGGGTTGGTCGGCCGCACCCAACCTGAGTCTCGAGGACTGAGCATGCCGCTTTTAGTGTCCCAAAGTATTCTGCCGAGCTTGGACTGCATCCTCAGGCCGATTTTGCAAATCAACCTGAGTCTCAGCGGCTACTGGGATCAGCGGTCTTACGTCATCCTTCAGGTGCATCTCGGGTTTTAGACCAATACACACCTTGAGGGCTACTGGCTATATATCTCGACAGAGAATAAATTGCAATAATAAAAAATATTGACAAAAAATCGGCCCACGGTCGGGGTGGTGCGCCACCTCGGAAGCAGTCTGGCATAAAGCTCGGGCGCTAGTGGCTGGCTCCATAGAGGGCATTTCCGGCATTAAGCTCGGCTAAACTCCTTCAACTTTTTTGAACCAAGGTGATATAACACCTCGGATATAGTCCGGCGTTGGAGCTGGGACACTGTCCGGCGTTGGAGCTTGGACATAGTCCGGCGTTGGAGCTCGGATACATTCCGGCGTTGGAGCTCGGAAGCGGTCCGGCATTGGTGCTCGGCCGCAAAAGATACCTCGAATGCAGTCCGGCGTTAGAGCTCGGACGCAAGAGGACACTGCCTCCCGGGAACAACTTCAAACCCGAGGTGTGGCGTAAAAATAACAAGGCATTGATAAAGGCCGGAAACTTAAAGGGGCTCCTCGGATACCCGACGTGTAAACTCGCCGAATGCATTTCGGCGATCCTCAAGATCGAAGATGAGAAGATTTGTTGAACCAGTTTTCAAGACCGTCAACCGAAGATGAAGAACGGTTCGGAAGAATCGAGGAGCGTCCCTAACTTGAAGACCGGTTCAGGGGGGCTAGTGACGGTGTCCTGGACTAGGGGGTACTCACCACGTCGTCTCCCGATCTATTAGATTGGGCCGAGGCCCCCCATGGCCGTATACTCATGGGCCAGTTCGGACAGCTGCCGCATACAAGGAAGATTCCACAAAGACTTGGCGATCAAGACAAGGACTTCTCCCCACCGGCGTATTCGGCTAGGACTCTTGTTAACCTAGGCCTCTGGTGCATTATATAAACCAGGGCCAGGCTAGTCGATAGAACATACAGAACAACAATCATACCATAGGCTAGCTTCTAGGGTTTAGCCTCTCCGATCTCGTGGTAGATCTACTCTTGTACTACCCATATCATCAATATTAATCAAGCAGGACGTAGGGTTTTACCTCCATCAAGAGGGCCCGAACATGGGTAAAACATCGTGTTCCTTGCCTCCTATTACCATCCGGCCTAGACGCCCAGTTCGGGACCCCCTACCCGAGATCCGCCGGTTTTGACACCGACAGTAGGCCCGTTCAACACGGCACGCGGCGACATGACCCATCTGCTGGTCGCCGTGGACAAGTTCACCAAGTGGATAGAAGCAAAACCAATCAAGAAGCTGAATGGTCCGACTGCTATCACATTCATCGCCAACATCACTGTCAGATATGGCATTCCTCACAGCATCATCACCAACAACAACAACAACTTTGCCAAAGGCGCCTTGGCCCGTTTCTGCACGAATCAGGGCATCCGACTGGACTTAGCGTCCATTTCCCATCCGCAGTCAAATGGCCAGGTAGAGCGAGCAAACGGCCTCATCTTGTCTGGCATCAAGCCCTGCCTGATCGAGCCGCTAGAGCGGTCGGCCGGCTGCTAAATCGACGAGATGTCGGCCATCCTCTGGAGTCTTCGAACCATGCCGAATAGATCAACCGGCTTCACGCCCTTCTTCCTCGTGTACGGTTCCGAGGCGATCATCCCCATGGATATTGAGTTCGACTCGCCTCGGGTTGCCATGTACACGGAGGCAGAGGCTAAAGAGGCGCGAGAAGATGGCGTCGATCTGCTGGAAGAGGCCCGACTGCTAGCGTGCAGCCGGTCCGCCATCTACCAGCAGAGCATGTGCCGCTACCACAACAAGAAGGTCATGTCGCGTTCTTTCCATGAGGGCGACCTTGTGCTCCGCCTGATCCAGCGATCAGCCGGACAACACAAGCTCGCGGCACCTTGGGAAGGCCCCTTCATCATCAGCAAGGCCCTGGGTAACGACGCGTACTACCTCACCGACGCACAGAAGCCCAGGGTGGGCAAGAGATGCACAGTCGGCGAAGAGACGGAGCGGCCATGGAATGCAAATCTGCTCCGCCCGTTTTACAGTTGATTCGAGCGTATGTATCACGACCACTTTTGTATTAAGTAAAAGACCTCAGATCCCCCGAGGAGAACTCGGGGGCTACCTTTTATCTATCTATGAGCTAAGCTCATGCCATGACTTGAGTTTTTCTATTCCTGCCCCGTCCGGGTTCTGGTCAGCCAGCCCGGGGGCTCGCCGCCTTGGCCTAAGTTCACACCAGCCGGAGCCGACTAGTAGTGTGCCGACACTAAAAGCCCTCTCTCCGCCCTAAGTCACAGCTCGCAGCGCGGCTATCCGACTGGCGGGAGCTAAAGGCTGGAATAGTCGCCCACAGGAAATTCGACTAAGTAAGAATGCTAACTTAGGCCAGTCGGCCCTCCGCCTCCCTCGTCTGGCTGCTCAGCAGCCGGCAGGCCAACTTCTCTCTCATCGGGCCACACTCTACGCGGCCTAAGTAACTTGCCCGTTCTGAAGAACGACCAAGTCCCTGACCCAGCCACAGACCGCATAGCGGCTGTCCGGCTGGCAGGGAGGCGGCCAAGGAAATGCGGCACAACATAAAGCCAAAGAGAGAAAGGCAAAAATCGAACAAGAAATTAAACTTATGTACATTGCAAAAGGCTACAGGCCAGCAACCATGAAGTTTAAAATACACCCCCAGTGGGTGGAGTTGCGCACACTTAACAGAATTGTTCAAAAGGATTACAATGCAAGATAAGACAAGGTAAATATGGCCACCTAAGCCAAAGGAGCAGCAGCCGGGTTCGAGGGGTCGGCAGAGGTGGCGACGCCGGATGGTGGAGTAGCCGGCTGGTTGGTCTCGGTTTGGTCGGCAGCGGTGGAAGTCGGTGTAGCCACCCGCGGCTCGCTGGTCGAAGCCTGATCAGGGTGGGGCTGGCCGCGTGCTTCGCCTCCCGGCGCGTCGTCTTCGTCCTCCTCGAAGTCATCGTCATCATCGCCCTCATCACTAGAGGCGATTTCTTCCTTGGAGTCCTCCTCGCGGTTTGGGTCCAACCCGAACCAGCCCGGCGGCACCACATTGCCGTCAGCATCCAAGTCGGGGACGAAGACGGTGGTGTTGGTGTAGCCGGCGAGCGCCGCCGCACGTCGGGTGAGCTCAGGGCCCGCCTCCACCAGCTCGTCAGCGGCCTCTAGCCGGAAGGTGGCCAGTTGGGTCAAGTCGAGGTTGGATACCATGCCTTGGTGAACTCCAGGGCCGTTCGAGCGCCCGCCCGAGTTGTGATGCCCTTCTAGGCCTCGAAGCGGCCGACTATGACTTCCAGCCACTCGGCGGTCCGGCCAAGGGTGCAGGGGATCCGAGCACCCGGCCAGAGGGCGGCCAGCACTAGAGCATTAGCGTGTTGTAGGCGGCGGAGCATCCGATGGGCCGGTTGCAGGCGAGTCTTGACGGCCAGGAGCTGCTTGCCAAGATTCCGGGGCGCGTTGGGCAGAATGTCCGCGCCCCCCGCCCTTTGTGTCATGTGCCACGCCTCGATGGCTTGGGTGACAGCGACGGAGTAGCCTGGGAAGTACTCTGAGAAGGAAAAATATCAAGAAATGAGAAGATAGAAGCCGGCTCCCGTAGCAGTCGGCAGCCACTCAAGAAGAAGAGAACAACTTACCGTCGATCATGTCCTTGATCTCCCTGTAGCCGGCATTCAGGAACTCCTCCTTATCGGCCTAGTTCGAGCGTTGAGTCTCGAACTCGGCTTTGAGGAGGTCCTCACCGTCCTTCAGCTGCTGGATCTCCGCCTTGTGCTGCTGGACCTCCACCTTGTGCTGCTCCGCCTGGTCGGCCAGCTCCTTGTTCAGGCGCTCGCACTCTTGTGCCGCCTGGCTACGCTCCAGCCCCTTGGCGCGGAGCTCGGTCTCGAGCTCGCCCAAGCGCTGCTGTAGCGCTGCGGCCGCCTCCGCAAAGATAAAATAGAAGAGATCGGCATCAGCAAGAAAAAGAAGAAGGTAGTTGTCGGAACTCACCTTAAAGTTTCAAGCCACCTGCTCAGCAGCCGGCCCAGAACTCGGGGGCTACACCCAGTGGGTGCGCTGGTGCGCCCCCACGGAAGATTGCGAGAAGACAAAAACAAAAGGCGAGTACAAACCCGAACAACTGATCGCGACGCCAGGAACTCCTGCACCAACGTCTGGAGGGCGGCGCCTTTGACGGCGAGCTAGGTCTGGGCGTCCTGCACTGACACGTTCAGGGCGCCACCACCACTGCCAGACGCCCAATCCGCCGTGTTGGCACTGGTGGCCTCAACATCGGGCATCGCCGAGCTGGAGGTTTTGACCTCGCTCAGTTGCGGCGCTGAGCTCGCCTTCGCCGGGCGCCGGCGCACTGGGATGCTAACCATGGGAAGCGGCCCCACCATCAGCTGGTCGTCAGACGGCGCCGACTGTGGCCCCTCGGGCTGGACGACCGGCTTGTCGGCAGTCGGCGGGGGCGGAACCACCTCTTCCCCAAGCCCGGGGCCACCCCTTCTGTAACGCCCCGGATGTAACTTTCCATATTTGTAACTCCAACTCTTGCCTTCTCCCGCTATGTGATATGAGATTTCCTTCATGGTTGGGTTTTTGTCTTTTGTTTTGCATTTTGTTCATGCCATGCATTTCATCTCATGTCATCATTTGCATTACATCGACATTGTTTTCTTAAAACTTGCACCCGCTTGTAGTTGCCGCTTCTTCCTTGCCTCTGTTGACCTTTCTCAGACCAATCATTCTTTTGTTGCCCAACCGTTTGACCCTCTCTGCACAGTACTGAAACCCCTTCACGACTGACGGTGTCCTGGAATAGGGGGTACTCGCCACGTCGTCTCCCGACCAGCTGGATCGGGCCGAGGACCCCCATGGAGGTTCACTCATGGGCCACTTCGAGCAGCCCATGCCGCACACGAGGAAGATTCTTGATGATCAAGACAAGGACTCCTCTCCACCAACGTATTCGACTAGGACTCTTGTTATCCTAGGCCTCCGGTACATTATATAAGCCGAGGCTAGGCTAGTCGCTAGATTATTATGACATTATTCATCATACCCTCAGGTTTTAGACCACAACATATGATCTCGAGGTAGAGCAACTCTTTACTTGATACTCCATCAATATAAACAAGAGCAGGACGTAGGGTTTTACCTCCATCAAGAGGGCCCGAACCTGGGTAAGACATTGTCTCCTTCGTTCATGTTACCATTGATCCGAGAATCCACAACTCGGGACCCCCTACCCCGAGGTCTACCGGTTTAAAGAAATTATTATTACTATTATCTCCGGCTTGCACTATCTTCTGTGCACAGGTAAATGATCCGGATTGGGCAGCGCTGTCACCTCAGCATATCGACATACCATGTCACCTCGGGTGGACCGGGGGCTTCGTCATCACTTCATTAACCCACGCCGGGTACTTCGGCGTCACACTGCCGGCCTGCATCGGCCGTGCTATGTCGCAACTTCGGAGCATCGAGCTCTTTGCTCTGGCACCTCGGGGCCGGCTTGGGGGCTGGGAGCTCATCCTGTCGTAAGCTCGGACAGCGTCATCAATATCGAGCACATTAACCAGCTAAGTCACTTTCATGGTCAAAAACTTTTAGTTTTCAATTTTGTTCGGTTCGACCAAGCATTATACTTTTTGGCAAAAAGTTGTTTGTGAAAAACCTCCTTGTCAAAAATTTGTTTGTGACACACAAATTCAAATACCACGTTTACTTGGGGGCTTCCTTTATGAAGCCTTTCCTCTTGCATATGATTATACTTGTATGGCTTTGTTCCTTGTTCGTGTATTACGCCACAATATGCACCATGTTGACTTAAGTGTTCCACAAGCTGGGTTGCCTTGCTCCTGTGTTTACCCCTACATTCCCGATTGTTCGGCTAGGGAGTAAAGGGAGCACCTCTGCGATTGTCACGATCGGATCATCCGAGCTCAGACCTCAGACTGGGTGAAGCCGAAAGCTAGCGCTCTTATTGTTTTCAATCATGGTCAGCACACAACGGAACTCATGAGTACAAAAATCTATTGCACAAGTCTCATAGTAACAATGAGCAACCGAAGAAAGGTATCGATGGGGGTACTATTTTCTTCGAAGATGCTTCTTACACTTCGTCAATAATATAGCATAAGTTCCCTGAGCGTGCTTTGTCTGTTACAGCCTTATGGCATGATTGCCTGGTTATCGGAAGCACCGTCGATATTCTCGACAGGTGGAGTACATAACACTTTTCGGCCCTTGACCGAAGAGGGAGAAGCCGACGGTCTATTAAGACGCGTTTAAAAGTTTGGGTGAACACAGATACGATATAAGTACTTTGGTACATACAATCATTATACATAAAATTCTTTTACCCAAGTTTACTGGGGGCTCTTAAATTTATATGAGTTGTTTTATAGTAAATGTGTTTTCTTCCTAGTCGTTGCAAAATCTTTTTCTATCACTCCTTTTTCAACGCGAGTGTGTGATCAATAGCCGGATAGCCCATTTTCTCTCTAGTGACCACTCGAGTTTAGTTCGCTAAACTGGTCTAACAAGCAGTACTCCACCTTCGGGATAGGAGGTTGCAGTCGTAGGCTGACCCGCTTGAAGTCTTGAGATCGGATGTGTCATATTAATGCATGACAGAAGCACAAAAGTAAGACCAATTTTCGGATTGGCACCAAATGACTTGATTTAGTTCGGGCGTAAAGTTTCTACTGAATTTTTTTGGTTTTTCAAGCCTATGGCACTTTTAAACTATTTGTTTGTTTCCAGCATAAGTCTCGTAGTGCAGCGCTGGACACCTTTAGAGATTCGGCACAAAAATTCTCGGATATTGCTATATATGCATCGGTATCCAATTGTGTCTTTGGTCAATAGTTGGGTTGCCCGAATCCTGTGCTTGCCTCCTACATTCCTCTTTGTTCGGCTAGGTGTGCAAAGGGAGAACCACTGCGATTGTGCTTCTAGCTCGAATGGTTAAGCACCTCAGTGGAGAAAGCCGAAAACTGACTGTCACAATGGGCGTAAACTGGTCAGCGATCCGATGACGGTATCAAACTATAGATCGATACCGATTACCCCATGTTAAACGATGGGCCTTTCATAACATTGGCCGACGTGATAATGGCTAGACTTCGGTTGGTGCCGAACACTAACCGGGGGCTCGTAGCTAGCTTCCCCAGTTTAAAGCTCCTATGACTAAGTGAAAGTTATAAAGCCCGCATATCTGATTGCCTCGTTTTTGCTAACACAACCTCCTTCAGGCACCGAGACATCGGCTAAGGGTTGTCTTGTTATTGCGGAAACACCCTGCGTAGCATCTACAAGGGGGTGGAAGCCGACGATGGGCCACTTTCAAGTGATAAACGGTCGCAACGGAGTCAAAATAAATATATCATCGGCGTTTGTATTTTATATATGAGGGCTACCTTCCGTAATCATCGTTATAAAGCCATAAATATGCATCAATTTGACTTAAGATTTTGGCCAAGCTGGGTTGCCTGGCTCCTGTGCTTACCCCTACGTTCTCGATTGTTCGACTAGGCGGTAAAGGGAGCACCTCTTTGATTGTTACTACCGGGTCATCTGAGTTAGTACCTCAGACTGGGTGAAGCCGAAAGCTAGTGATCTTAAAGGATATAATTGGTCGGCAACGACGGAAGTGAAAATTTTGGTTCATTAATACCATAGAGTTCGGGAACTTTCCCCGAACTAAATCCTCAATATTTTCCTCCCACATTGATTGGAGGTGAGGTTTCATGATCATGGTCAGCATGACAACCCAAAAAAAGGAACCGATAGTGGGACTATTTTCTTTGGAAGATGTTTCTTACGTTAAAAAAGTAATATAACATATCTCTCCGTGTACCTTTGTTTATAAAACCGTATGGCCGGATTGCCTTGTTTGCCATAAATCTTTTCCCTGGTAAAGGCTAACACTCCCTGGCTACTGGCCGAGGAGGTTGAAGCCGATGGTCGGTCAACAAAGTTTTGTACAATGTGGATCCGAGCATTAATGATGTAAAGTACTTGGATACGTAGAATCATTACACATAATTTGTGATTTTACTCTGGATATCGATCCTTAATTCGGCCACCCGTGCACACATTAAGGCACGGGGGCTACTAGGCTTCGGGCTTATCATTCACTAGTATTAAAAGGGGTGTATCGATCCCCTGATCTGGTGTTGCCACCCGACCAGTGTCTCGGGGGCTACTACATTGCCTATTCAATGTAGAAAATTCAAAGTGCTCAGTGTTCGGCTGGACCAAACTATGGTCAAATGCGTCTTCGGACAACAATAAGTACCATATAGGACTTATCCGACATCAAGCTAATATACTACGGCGACTTCTCAAAACCCTCTCTCAAGGGCCCGTCCGCCGATCACTATTACCTCTAATATATTACACTACTTTTATATTCCTATGTATGCTGCTGAGCTAGGAGTTGATCCTCAGGCCGATTTCACGACCTGAGTCTCAGAAGCTACTAGGATCGACGGTTTCATATTTTCCTTCAGGTGCATCTCGGATTTTAGGCCGACAGACACCTTGAGGGCTACTGGCCATACATCTCGTCGGTAAATAAATTTATACACATCGGAAATAAAATCTGCAAACAATCAGCCCATGACCGAGGTGCTGAGCCACGTCAAAAGCCGTTCGGCATATAGCTCGGATGCAAGTGGCTGGCTCCTAGAGGGCATTTCCGGCATTAAGCTCGGTTAAAACTTCTTCAAGACCAAGCTAATCTATGACACCTCGGATACAGTCTAGCGTTGGAGCTCAGATACATTTCGGCGTTGAAGCTCGGAAGCGGTCCGGCGTTGGTGCTCGGCTACAAAAGATACCTCGAATGCAGTCCGGCGTTGGAGCTCGGACGCGAGAGGACACCGCCGCACGGGAAACACTTCAAACCCGAGGTGGGCGTAAAAATAACAAGGCATTGATAACGGCTGATAACTTAAAGGGGCTCCTCAGGATACCCGATGTGTAAACTCTTCAGATTTACTTCGGCGATCCTCAAGATCGAAGATAAGAAGATTTGTTGAACCAGTTTTCAAGACCGACGACCGAAGATGAAAAATAGTTCGGAAGAATCGAGGAGCGTCCCCAACTTGAAGACCGGTTCAGGGGGCTAGTGACGGTGTCCTGGACTACGGGGTACTCACCACGTCATCTCCCGACCAGCTGGATCGGGTCGAGGACCCCCATGACGGTTCACTCATGGGCCACTTCGGGCAGCCCATGCCGCACACGAGGAAGATTCCACAAGACTTGATGATCAATACAAGGACTCCTCTCCACCAACGTATTCGACTAGGACTCTTGTTATCCTAGGCCTCCGGTACATTATATAATCCGAGGCCAGGCTAGTCGCTAGATTATTATGACATTATTCATCATACCCTCAGGTTTTAGACCACAACATATGATCTTGAGGTAGATCAACTCTCTCCTTGATACTCCATCAATATAAATAAGAGCAGGACGTAGGGTTTTACCTCCATCAAGAGGGCCCGAACCTGGGTAAAACATCGTCTCCTTCGTTCCTGTTACCATTGATCCGAGAATCCATAGCTCGGGACCCCCTACCCCGATATCTGCCGGTTTTGACACTGACAACAACCATGTCCGAAAACCTCTCCGAACCCAAACCGGGAATTCATTACAGTTGGGTTCGAATCATCCCCAAACATCCGTAAAATATCTTCGTTTTATTTATTGGACTCCCTAGCCTATTTTTCCTGAACATCCGATTTCAATCAAAGGAACGGATTAACCCCTACCCTAATCCCTACCTATATAAATAACCTAACCCTAAAATCTTGGACGATTGTCCCATCCATCCCCTCACTCGCTGCCACCGCTCATTCCAAATCCTCCTCGGTTTCCTCAGCCACCCAACCAGCCTCCACCTTCCCGATCCACTTCACGCCGACCCTCATCGCCGTGCTCCCGTGCTTCCCGCGCGCCGCCACAAGAAGCAGCACCAGCGGAGCTCCCTTTGCCATTGGGCACCACCAGCGGATGAGCGTCGTCGCTCTCTTCCTTGTTCCTCCTCCCTCCATTCTTCCCTCCTGTGGCTTCCTCTGCCTCTCATCCATCCTCTCTCTTCTCTGTACAGGTGCTCCCCGCGCCATGGAAGCCACCGCAGGCCTCCACCTCGAGCTTTGCCGCCCCTGGATCTCCTCTCCCCGTGGAGCTACTCGAGCCCTGCCCAGAGCAGCCAAGCCGCCAGTGAGCTCCCCCGTCGCGCGCACCCCCGACTCCTCTCTTTCTCCCTCCTACCACTTCTCTGGATTTTTTCCCCGCCATGGCCTTCAGGTTCTTCGTCGGCGTCCTTTGCCGTCCGGCCCCGCAACCGTAGCACGCCGGCGAGTCGCCGGACCTCGACTTCATCCAGGCACCATCGGTAACCTCGCCCTTGCCTCACGCTCCTCTTCTTCCTTGTTTTCCTTGCGCTGCTGCTGACTCGCCTACCGCCACTGTTTGACACCATAGGGCTCGTCGCCGACCTCCCCTGCCTATGCCAAGTCCCTCGCCTCATTGCCCCTTCACCTCGCTCGCCGGAGCTCTGCTCCAGGCGCTGCCCGCAGCTCTACATCGAGCAGAGGACAAGTGCCTCGACACCACTCGACCTGTTGACCGTGCCTCCGTGCGCCTGGGCCGCCTCCTCTTCGCCCGTTAACCGAGGCCCATTTCCACCTCCCCGATCTGGGCCGTAGCCCATGGTGAGCCTCCTGAGAGCCCCTCTGCCCTGTGCACTATTGGGCCAGCAGATTCGGCCCAACTCTTGTTTTTTTCCTGCATGGATTTAGCTATTTTCCAGAGAACGCCTATTTTACAGAAAAGTCCCTAGTCTTCATACATATGATTACTCACGAACCGTGCATCAGAATGAAACAAACTTTATATGTAAAATGATTAGAATTTCATCTAGTTTCATAACATGATGCTTTCATCCATGTTTAAAATGTTTAAACTTGTTGTTTGCATTAATTTGCTAAATAACATGTTAAAATGGTTTATTTCGTAACTAAATAATCGTAGCTCCAAATTAAATAAACTTTATATAGAATGGGGTAGAAAAATGCATATATTAACATGGTGCACTTTGTTTTACTGTTGAACAACATTAAAATATGTTTTAGCGTAGAACAGTAGCAAATTCAAAATATGCACATGGGGATTTTTCGGAATTGTTGTTTGTTGTTCCGGCCTCATTTAAACTTGCCTAGATAGGTAGTTTTCATATGTTTCACCTCTTGCCATGTTTAACAACATTTAATATTGGTGTACCTAAACGAGAGCGAACTAAATAATTCGAATGTGGTGTTTCGGCAATATGCAACTCGTTGCATATTAAGCTCCACTTAATTTGTAGTATTGTTTGTTGCACTTTGCCATGCCATGCATCATTAAACCATACATGCATCATACTTGGTTATGCATCGTGCCATGTTTATGTGATGGTTGTTTACCATGTTGTTTGCTTCTTTCCGGTTTGCTTCTCTCGTTAGCTTCGGTTTCGTTCCGGAGTTTGATAGAGGCGCAGGTGTCTTGATGTTTCGATGAGATAGATATCATTTTCTATGGAGTCGACTTTGACGATCCGACTACGAACGTGCGAACACATCGCGCCTTAGCAATCGCTAAACCAACTTCCGAGGGTTATTGACCACGCCGGAGCACGATCAACCTGACCACGAGGGTCTATTTCCTGCGAGCAAACGAAGAACAAGCAAGAAACCAAGGTTGTCAGAATCGTGATTTTGAATCGGATCGGAGCTTCGATGGTAGGATCGCAAATCGTAGAATCTTCACTATCAGGATCGTAGAAACGTAGATTCTAAGAACTAAAGTCGTAGAATCATAGGGGTTAGTTTGGATCGTAAAGTCGTAGAATCGTCTAATAGAATCGTGATTCTGACAACCTTGCAAGAAACTGAGATTGCAATCTGGATATTGTGAATAAAAGAGGAAATCTTTATTAATGAAGGTGGGGTTCTGTGACGTCTTGGTCTGGTCGTTGGACACAAACGAAGTATGTGAAGTTGTAGCTATGGCGAACTTTTAATCTAAACAAAACCCAAAGTCTAAACGATGCCCTAAGGGATGTATATATGGAGGAGAGGGGGGAATTTCATGGCCCTTGGAGGAGGGATCCGAAACCAACCCTAACTCTTGTTTCCCCACACATACGGACTGTAAAAACAGTCTATAATCAAGTATTTCGAAATTACATGGGCCTGGCCCAAAAATAAGGTGACGCGACACCTAGGATAGCCTCTGGACGAAATTTATGAAGTGGCATATTGTATATTTTGTCCAAGGCTTCATGCACTCATGATGGTGGCTTCAAAGTCCTGGAATCATCACTTGTAACTCCATTCTTGTTCCCCTTGCACACGCCATCATCTCCATGCTTGAACTTGCTCCAAGGTTCATCTTTCTTGTCCAAGCTAGGTCCTTCATTTGTAAGAAAAACAAATGTATCCAATTTAGGCATCATCATATTCTCATGAACATTAGAATCGTTACAAGAAACGAAAGTACCTGGTAATTTAATTGGCGTGCGCGAGCTCTAGTAATTCGTCCAGTATGTATAGCAGCAGAGGTTGTGGGTGTAACGATGGTATTGATGTCCTCATCATCCTCCCCTTCTTGAAATGAAGTCGTCCTCGACAAAAGCTCATCTTCCTCACCCAAATAAGGCTTCAAATCTGCAATGTTAAAAGTGGGACTAACCCCAAAATCTGCAGGCAACTCAAGTTTATATGCATTATCATTTATTTTCTCTAACACCTTAAAAGGACCATCAGCACGTGGCATTAGCTTTGATTTGCGCAAATTAGGAAATCTATCCTTACGCAAATGTAACCAAACAAGATCTCCAGGTGCAAACACAACATGTTTTCTACCCTTATCTCCAGCAAGTTTATATTTAGCATTCATACGGTCAATGTTTTCCTTAGTTAACTCATGCATTTCTAAAATCAATTCAGCACATTCTTTAGCATCAAAATTGACCTTCTCCGAAGATGGAAGAGGCAACAAATCAATAGGTGCACGAGGTAGGCAACCATACACAATTTCAAAAGGGCACATCTTAGTAGTAGAATGCAATGAACGATTATAAGCAAATTCAATATGAGGCAAGCATTCTTCCCACATTTTCTTATTATTCTTCAAAACAGCCCTAACCATAGTAGACAATGTTCTATTGACTACTTGTAACACCCCGGATGTAATTTACCTTATTTGTACTCCAACTCTTGTCGTTTCCGGCACTAAGTTATTTTATTTCCTCGTTGTCGGGTTTTTGTCTCCGTGTGTTTTTTCTTTGTCATGCATCTCATATCATTTCATCATGTGCATTTCATTTGCATACGTGTTCGTCTCATGCATCCGAGCATTTTTCCCGTTGTCCATTTTGCATTCCGGCGCTCCTATGTCCTCCGATGGTCCTTTCTACCTCTTTTCGTGTGTGGGTGTTAAACATTTTCGGATTGGACCAAGACTTGTCATGCGGCCTTGTTTTACTACCGGTAGACCGCCTGTCAAGTTTCGTGCCATTTGGACTTCGTTTGATACTCCAACGGTTGACCGAGGGACCGAAAAGGCCTCGTGTGTATTGCAGCCCAACACCCCTCCAAAGTGGCCCAAAACCCACCAAAAACCCCTCCATCGTCTAGAGCGTTCGATCACGACCGCGTGGCCGAAAACCGCACTCCATTTGGAGCTTCCTAGCTCCTCCTACCTCTATATATAGACCCCTCCCGAAAATCACGGGTCTTCTCCCCTCAAACCCTAAAAAAATTCGTCCTCCGCGCCGCCAGACGTGTCCATTTCGGCCGGACATGCCCGCGCCGGCGACCGCAATCAATCCCCGTGCGCCACATGGCGGGCGCGCCCACATCGCCGCTGCGGCCCGCCGCAGCCCGCATCCGGCCCTCCCGGCCCGCACGGCACCGCGCCCCGCTGCCTCTCCTCTCCGCCCGAGCCGCCGCCTGCTCCGCCCAGTTCGCCGGCGACGACCACCGCCGCCGCCATTGCCAACCGCCGCGGCTGCAATCGAAGCTCGTCGCCCCGTGCGCCGACGACCGCAGGCGCCAGC
>NC_041388.1:432976098-433025302 GCF_002162155.2 Triticum dicoccoides
CGGCGAGCTCGAAGATTCCGGCGACTCTCTGGCAGCTACAGTACCGCCAGATCTCGATCCGGTCTACGGTGAACCCTAGATCTCGGTTGACCTCTTCCCTAATCCGTAGCTCCAATTCGTGCGTGTAGCATATCAAAATGTTCGTCTCAACGAGTACATCATTTCATCTCATTGCATCATTTTTATTTGAGCTCATCTTGATGCCCGAAATGTTGTTGGAAGAGGGCTATGTGAGGAATATTTCAGATCTGTTTCAGCAAATGGCCTTTTGTCATTTTTTCCATGATTAATGTGTGCATGCTATGATCCTGAGCTCTACATGTGTTTTGTAGAATGCCATGTTATCTTTACGGGGGTGTATGCCATGTATTTTTGTGATCTATGTGGTGTCTAGCACAAGCATGCAAAGTAGCTTACTCAATGATGTTGATTTCAGGGACTTAGAATAAAGTCCTTGTCCTGTTTTTGTTTTTATTCCATATGTTCATGTTGTTTCCTAGTGATCCGTGCCTCTTTTGAGGATGATCAGTAAGGATGTTTTGTTAATATTGTGGTGCTCTATCCATCCTGCATTTATGGAGCACCCTAGCTTGAGTCAATCGAGCTCTACTTTTGCTATATAATGTTCTTGGCAGATTGTTAACATGTTTAGCGATTTTGCTGAGGTTGTTTCTATTGATCCGTGCATGCTATGTTGTTGTTCTTGCCATGTCTAGCTTCTATGTCATGTCTTCTTGATGGGTGTATGCTTAGATTGTCATGACATGCCTCATAGTGAGTGCATCGAGCTCATAAACATGCCTACTCGTTAATCTGTTTTGCATGCTCCAGTTTTTCACTAAGTCTGAATCTGTTTATGTTTTTGCTATGTTCACATGCTTGCAACTGTATTTTCTGATCCCTTTTGGCTCAAGGTCACTAAGGGACTTTTGTTATATGCTTAGATTATCTTCATTTCATGCCTTTCTTTGCCATGATATGTTCCTGTAGCAGGTAGTTTTCATGCTCTAAAGATTGCTTCCTGATAATAAATTCCAGACTTGTGTTAATTTCACTAAGTCTGAAACCTGTTATCATTGCACTTTTGCCATGCTTGTTTGAACCTGTTAATAGATGAATTAGCCGTAGCTCAGTGTTTATCTTTTGCCTGTCATGTATTTTGTTGTCATGTTGGAGTGTTGTAGCATATCTATCTTGATGCATTTAGTTGGTCACTTGCTGATTATCGCAGACCGGTGCCATATTTGTTTTGCTTGCCATTTCCAAACCATGCATCGATTCCGGTGATCTTTATATCGATTTCAACCGAAATCACCTCACGTTTCCAGTGGCACTCTTGGATTTCCAAGTTGAGTCTAGGTTCAATCATTCCTTTGCAAATCATGCATATGCATCGCATTACCGCATATCATACCATGTTTGCATCATGTTGTTTAAGCATTGCACGTGGTTGATTGTGTTCCTTTTGCTTGTTGTTCTTGTTTGGGTAGAGCCGGGAGACGAGTTCGTGAACGAGGAGCCCGTTGAGTTCGCCTACGAGGATCAAGGCAACTCTGAAAACTTTGCAGGCAAGATGACCATACCCTCGAAATCACTTCTATCTTTGCTTGCTAGATGCTCGCTCTTTTGCTATGCCTATGCTACGATACCTACCCCTTGCTTATCATGCCTCCCAAATTGCCATGTCAAACCTCTAACCCACCATGTCCTAGCAAACCGTTGTTTGGCTATGTTACTGCTTTGCTCAGCCCCTCTTATAGCGTTGCTAGTTGCAGGTGAAGATTGGAGATCGTTCCTTGTTGGAACATGTTTATTGTTGGGATATCACAATATTATCTTGTTTATCTTAATGCACTTATATACTTGGTAAAGGGTGGAAGGCTTGGCCTTATGCTTGGTGTTTTGTTTCACTCTTGCCGCCCTAGTTTCCGTCATATCGGTGTTATGTTCCCGGATTTTGCGTTCCTTACACGGTTGGGTTATAATGGGAACCCCTTGACAGTTCGCCTTGAATAAAACTCCTCCAGCAATGCCCAACCTTGGTTTTACCATTTGCCACCTAGCCTCTTTTTCCCTTAGGTTTCTGGAGCCCAAGGGTCATCTTTATTAAACCCCCGGGCCAATGCTCCTCTGAGTGTTGGTCCACCTTGTCAGCCGCCGGTGGCCACCAGGGGCAACTCTGGGCTGGCCTACCGGAAGTTTGGACCATCTGACTGTGCCCTGAGAACGAGATATGTGCAGCTCCTATCGGGATTTGTTGGCACATTCGGGCGGTGTTGCTGGACTTGTTTTACCATTGTCGAGGATGTCTTGTAACTGGGATGCCGAGTCTGATCGGAATGTCTTGGGAGAAGGAATATCCTTTGTTGACCGTGAGAGCTTGTGATGGGCTAAGTTGGGACTCCCCTGCAGGGATTTGAACTTTCGAAAGTCGTGCTCGCGGTTATGGGCAGATGGGAATTTATTAATGTCCGGTTGTAGATAACCTAAAACTTTACTTAATTAAAATGCACCAACCGCGTGTGTAACCATGATGGTCTCTTCTCGGCGGAGTCCGGGAAGTGAACACGGTGTTGGAGTAATGCTTGACGTAGGTTGTTCTAGGATCACTTCTTGATCATAGTTGTTCGTCCGTGCTTTGCCTTCTCTTCTCGCTCTCTTTTGCGAATATGTTAGCCACCATATATGCAAGTCGCTTGCTGCAGCTCCACATCCCCATAAGCTTAAATAGTCTTGATCGCGAGGGTGTGAGATTGCTGAGTCCCCGTGACTCATAGATTACTTTCAAAACCAGATGCAGGGACTGATGATACCGTTCCAGATGATATGACCGAGCTCAAGTGGGAGTTCGATGAAGACTCTCGTCGTTACTATGTGTCTTTCCCAGATGATCAGTAGTGGTGCTCGGTTGGGGCGATCGGGGACTTTGTCGCATTTGGGGGTTGATCTTTATTTTGGTACCATAGTCGGACCCTGAGTGTATTGGATGATTGTAATGACTTATTTATGTATTTCTGTGACGTGGCGAGTGTAAGCCAACTATGTACTTTTCCCCTTTATTTATTTACATGGGTTGTTGTGAAGATTACCTCACTTGCGACATTGCTTTCAATGCGGTTATGCCTCTAAGTCGTGCTTCGACACGTAGGAGATATAGCCGCATCGAGGGCGTTACAAGTTGGTATCAGAGCCGACCCTCGCGGTTACACGGATGGTTGCGGACAGGTGTGTGGTCATGTTGTTCATGACGTTTGTGACCCATCGTGGCACACGGCATGGCACATGTACTGGACTGGAAGCACAGACGTATGCGCCAAGAGGGAACGTTCCTGTGGCCCGACGAGGACGTCGGTTCCTTTGAGTGGGGGTGTATGTGATGGCCTAGCTTATTAGGGATGATAAACTACTCATATCAATAAGGATTTCCTTCTTTTCCGGTAGCCCATTCGGACAGAACTCCAATGTTAAGCGTGCTCAGCTTGGAGTAGTGTCAGGATGGGTGACCGACCGGGAAGTTGCTCCTGGGTGCGCATGAGTGAGGAAAAAGTGCGCAGAAAATACTAGTATTGATCTGTGGGGCCAGTCTAGATCCCGCCAGGAGTAACGACCACTGGCAGGTGTGTCTGGGGCATTACACTACTTCAGTTTGTCCATCAGTTTGGGGGTGACAAGTAGTACTAAAAAGCAGTTTAGTCCCCAACTTAGCCCATAAACATCTCCAAAAGTGACTAAGAAATTTAGTATCACGATCTGAAACAATAGTATTTGGCACACCATGCAAGCGAATATTTTCACGAAAGAACAAATCAGCAACATTAACAGCATCATCACTTTTATGACATGGTATAAAGTGGGCCATTTTTTAGAACCTACCCACGACAAAAAATATGCTATCCATCCCCTTATTTGTTCGAGGTAAACCTAAAACAAAGTCCATAGATATATCCTCCCAAGGAACACTAGGTACAGGCAAAGGCATATATAAACCATGAGGATTGAGTCGTGACTTAGCTTTTTGACATGTAGTGCAGCGAGCAACAAAACGCTTAACATCCCGTCTCATCTTTGGCCAAAAGAAATGTGTAGCAAGTATATCCTCCGTCTTCTTGACACCAAAGTGTCCCATTAATCCTCCTCCATGCGCCTCCTGCAACAACAAAAAACGAACGGAACTAGCTGGAATGCATAGCTTGTTAGCACGAAACACAAATCCATCGTTAAGAACGAACTTGTTCCAAGTTCTCCCTTCCTTACAATTCTGCAATACATCTTTAAATTTAGCATCATGCACATGTTGATCTTTGATGGTCTCCAAACCAAATATTTTAAAGTCAAGTTGTGAAAGCATAGTATAACGACGAGACAATGCATCAGCAATAACATTTTCTATACCCTTCTTGTGTTTAATGACATAAGGGAAAGTCTCAATGAATTCAACCCATTTAGCATGTCTACGGTTCAATGTTGCTTGACTTTTAATGTGTTTCAAAGATTCATGATCAGAATGTATAACAAATTCCTTGGGCCATAAATAATGTTGCCATGTTTCTAAGGTCCGAACAAGAGCATATAATTCTTTATCATAAGTAGAATAGTTCAGACTAGGCCCACTCAATTTTTCAGAAAAGTATGCAACAGGTTTGCCATCTTGTAATAACACACCTCCTAATCCAATTCCACTAGCATCACATTCAAGATCAAAAGTCTTATTAAAATCAGGAAGTTGGAGTAAAGGAGCATGTGTCAACTTATCTTTCAATACCATGAAGGCTTCTTCCTGTGCGGTACCCCAAACAAAAGGCACATCCTTCTTTGTAAGCTCATTGAGAGGTGCAGCAATGGTGCTGAAATCTCTCACAAAACGCCTATAGAATCCAGCGAGACCAAGAAAACTCCTCACTTGTGTGACCGTTTTGGGTTGCGGCCAACTCTCAATAGCTTCAATCTTGGCTTTATCAACTTCAATTCCCTGTGGAGTAACAACATAGCCAAGAAAAGATACTCGGTCGGTGCAAATGGTGCACTTCCCAAGGTTACCAAACAAACATGCATCCCGTAGAGCAATAAAAATAGCACGTAAATGTTTCAAATGTTCTTCCAAAGATTTGCTATAAATCAGTATATCATCAAAACAGACTACCACAAATCATCCAATGAAAGCACGTAAAACTTTGTTCATTAGTCTCATCAAAGTACTAGGTGCATTAGTTAACCCAAAAGGCATGACTAACCACTCATATAATCCAAACTTAGTTTTAAATGTTGTTTTCCATTCATCTCCCAATTTCATACGAATTTGATGGTATCCACTACGCAAATCAACTTTGGAGAATATTGTAGAGGCACTCAATTCATCAAGCATATCATCTAGCCTAGGAATAGGATGACGATAAGGAATAGTAATATTATTAATGCCTCTACAATCAACACACATACGCGACGTACCATCCTTTTTAGGCACTAGTATAATAGGAACAGCACAAGGACTAAGAGATTCACCTATATAACCTTTGTCGAGCAGCTCATGTACTTGACGCATAATCTCCTTCGTCTCCTCTGGATTGGTATGGTATGGTGCATGGTTGGGTAGCGATGCACCGGGAATTAAGTCAATCTGATGCTCATTCCCTCGAATAGGTGGTAATCCCGGTGGCACATCTTGTGGAAAGACACCAGCGAACTCCTGCAAAATGTTAGTAACAACAGGAGGCAAAGAGGAAGGCACGTCCTCGAATGAAAATAATGCCTCTTTGCACACAAAAGCATAGCAAACAGATTTGCTGAAATCTAGATCATCAATATCAGATTTGGTGGCAAGTAAACATGCACTTTTCAATTTAATTTCAGAAGCAACATTAGATGGTTTATTATTAGGCTTCATGTGTTGCTCAAATTCTTTTGCCACAATCTGATTTTCACTCTTGTTTTTCTCCTGTTTTGCTTTATTAGCTCTATTAATATCATCTTTCAAAATGGAATCATGAGTCATAGGAAGCAAAGTAATATGGATATCCTTATGAACAAGAGTATACTGATTATTTCTACCATGGTGTACAGATTTTTTATCAAATTACCATGGTCTACCAAGTAATAAGGAACATGCTTGCATGGGTACCACATCACAATCAACATAATCAGCATATGTAGAGATACTAAAATGCACACGAACGATACATGTTACCTTAACCTTGTCGCTGTTGTTGAACCATTGGATGTAGTAAGGATGTGGATGCGGTCTTGTGGTGAGAGAGAGCTTCTCCACCATCTCCATGCTAGCCAAGTTGTTGCAGCTCCCTCCATCTATGATGAAGCGAATAGAATGTTCCTTCACACAACTCCCTTTATATGGAACAAATTATGCCTCTGATTTTGCTCAGCTTGTGTAACCTGCACACTCAAAACACGTTGAGCAACTAAACATTCATACCTGTCAGCATCTTTAGCAGCCATGTATTGCGTCTCATGATCAGAATCATCTCCACCATGTTCTTCATGTGTAATAAGAGCCAAAGTCTCCTCATCATAGTCACTAGCGGACTCATACCCACCATCCTCAGTAGCAATCATCACACGCTGGGATTTGCATTCTCTCGCAAAATGTCCTCTTCCCTTACAACGACGACAAATAATATCACTTGTGTGCCCTGTTGATGCCATGGAAGAAGAAGAGCTCTGCGCAGGCCCGGCAGGTGTGCTCTTGGAAGATAGTGGTGGTTGTGCCTACTTTCTTGTATCACAGCTGGAGGTGGCACCTGATGGAGGTGCTGGTGTAGTGGAAGTAGAGGATGCACGTGGTGTCCATGATGAAGATCGACCTGTAGAAAAGTTAGTTCGCGCCTGTCGGTGTCAAAACCGGCGGATCTCGGGTAGGAGGTCCCAAACTGTGCGTCTAAGACTTATGGTAACAGGAGGCGGGGGACACAATGTTTACCCAGGTTCAGGCCCTCTCGATGGAGGTAATACCCTACTTCCTGCTTGTTGATCTTGATGATATGAGTATTACAAGAGTTGTCTACCATGAGATCATAGAGGCTAAACCCTAGAAGCTAGCCTATGATTATGATTGTTGTTGTCCTACGGACCAAACCCTTCGGTTTATATAGACACCGAGGGGGCTAGGGTTACACAGAGTCAGTTACAGAGAAGGAGATCTACATATCCGAATCGCCAAGCTTGCCTTCCACGCAAAGGAGAGTCTCACCCGGACACGTGACGAAGTCTTCAATCTTGTATCTTCATAGTCCAACAGTCCGGCCAAAGTATATAGTCTGGTTGTCCGAGGACCCCCTAATCCAGGACTCCCTCAGTAGCCCCTGAACTATGCTTCAATGACGATGAGTCCGGCGCGCAGATTGTCTTCGGCATTGCAAGGCGGGTTCCTTCTCCGAATACTCCATAGAAGATTTTGAACACAAGGATTGTGTCTGGCTCTATAAAGCAAATTCCACATACCACCATAGAGAGTATAATATTCCACAAATCTAATCTGCTCACAACTTTTCATAACATGATATCCTACCGTGGTCCGGTCATTACAAACCAGTTTTCCCAGCCTGCCATTGCACGTGTTGCGAGGCGGATTTATTGGCATGTCTTGTCGAAGCAGAGATCGTGTTCCCCTTATCACGGGATTCTCATCAATACGGGTGTGGGTAACCCAATCGTGCTTGTTAGTATGACTCCTCGATTTTAGGCAAGTTCCAAACGGCCACGTGGAGGACGCTTGATATTCACCCTCTTTATAAAGGGGCCAAGGCTTGTCCTTTTCTTCTCGCGCTCGATCCTTCCCCTCCCCCACCTCAAGTTCCAACACCCAAGGCTCGGGCTAAGTGCTTCGGACCTTCAACCATGTCCGGATCCAACCTTCAAGGTCGATGGATGGCCTCCTCTGTCACAGAGGAGGACATCAAGAAGCTAAGGGAAGCCAGGTATCTGACCGCCGAAATCCCGCACAGGATGCCTGCTCAAGGGAGGTCATCCCCACTCCCGAACCCAATGAGAGTGTCGTATTTGTTTCCCACTTCCTCCGAGGGCTAGGATTTAGTATTGATCCCTTTGTAAGAGGGCTTATATTCTATTACGGGCTTGATTTCCACGATCTAGCTCCAAATTCCATCCTTCACATATCGTCGTTTATCGTCGTGTGTGAGGCCTTCCTCCACCTCACCCCACACTTCGGCTTATGGCTCAAGACCTTCAATGTGAAGCCGAAGACGATCGATGGGTGACACGCAGAATGCGGAGGTGCCATAATAAGCAAAGGCGCCGATGCTCTATGGCCAAAGGGTTCCTTCCCGGAGGTGCCCAACTTATGGTAGCGGGAGTGGTTTTACATCACAGCTCCCCGAGGTAAAAAGTGGGCAGCTGCCCCCGCCTTCCGCTCGGGTCCCCCGCCGCAATTGGCGTCATGGGTCAACAAGGGGCTAGACTGGGGGCAGTTAATGACGTGCCGACATTGCAAAGTCGCATCCGAGATCTCCTCAAGAGGGATGTCAGTCTTGTCAAGGTAATACAAGGTATGCTAGTTCGCCGGGTCCTTCCATGCCAATGTCGATCTCTCCGTATGTGGGAGTTCAACCCGGAAGGACCGCGAACTATTCAGCAATTCTTCGGCGTGACACTCGAAGAGATGTATGGATTGTTCTTTGTATCACGAATAAAGTGTCTGGACACCACCGAGGATGCGGGTCTCCACTGCAACCGTTTAGATACCCACGTAAGTAATTCTGCGGCCGAACATGCTGTCTTTTTATTTGTCATAAAATCATTCTGACAAAATCGCTCTCGGCCAGGACTGGATAAGAAAGGCAGAGAGGATCAGGTGTTCGGCCCCCCTTCCCGAAGGCTCACCGGATCCTGTACTATCCAGGATGCTTGAGCACGCACCTTATCAAGTGCCATCAGGGGAAGATAAAGGGAGGAATAAAGAAGCCGAAAGCAGGATTCACACATTACTCATACAAACCGGGGGAATCAGTGTTTCTGCGAAGGAGGATAATTGGGGAGACGAATCTAGAATCCCCTCTCCCCAAGGAAGGAAAAGGACCGCCTCTGAAGACTTGGAAACGAAGGTTTCCAAACGAGGGAAGAAACCTTCGCCAGGGGGCTGATACGTCTCCGTCGTATCTACTTTTCCAAACTCTTTTGCCCTTGTTTTGGACTCTAACTTGTATGATTTGAATGGAACTAACACAGACTGGCGCTATTTTCAGTAGAATTACCATGGTGTTATTTATGTGCAGAAACAAAAGTTCTCGGAATGACCTAAAACTTCACGCAGCAACTTTTTGGAAAATATAAAAAATACCTGCAAAAGATGAAGGCCAGGGGGACCACCACCTGTCCACGAGGGTGGGGGGCGCGCCTGCCCCCCTAGGGCACGCCCCCCCCTACATCATGGGCCCCCTGGAGCTCCTCCAACTCCAACTCTGACTCTATATATTTGGTTTCGGGGAGAAAAAAATCAGAGAGAAGAATTCATCGCGTTTTATGATACGGAGCCGCCGCCAAGCCCTAAAACCTCTCGGGAGGGCTGATCTGGAGTCCGTTCGGGGCTCCAGAGAGGGGAATCCATCGCCATCGTCATCATCAACCATACTCCATCACCAATTTCATGATGCTCACCGCCGTGCGTGAGTAATTCCATCGTAGGCTTGCTGGACAGTGATGGGTTGGATGGGATCTATCATGTAATCGAGTTAGTTTTGTTAGGGTTTGATCCCTAGTATCCACTATGTTCTGAGATTGATGTTGCTATGACTTTGCTATGCTTAATGCTTGTCACTAGGGCTCGAGTGCCATGATTTCAGATCTGAACCTATTATGTTTTCATCAATATATGAGAGATCTTGATCCTATCTTGCAAGTCTATAGTCACCTATTATGTGTTATGAT
Source organism: Triticum dicoccoides (assembly GCF_002162155.2). Classification (NCBI taxonomy): domain Eukaryota; kingdom Viridiplantae; phylum Streptophyta; class Magnoliopsida; order Poales; family Poaceae; genus Triticum; species Triticum dicoccoides. Next base: position 432,985,993 of record NC_041388.1, read on the forward strand.
CCGTTAACCCCGAAGTGACAATAATCGGGATACTTACCGGTGATGACCGTAGCTTGAGGAGTTCATGTATTCACTATGTGTTAATGCTTTGTTCCGGTACTCTATTAAAAGGAGGCCTTACTATCCCTTAGTTTCCGTAAGGACCCCGCTGCCACGGGAGGGTAGGACAAAAGATGTCATGCAAGTTCTTTTCCATAAGCACGTATGACTATATTCGGAATACATGCCTACATTACATTGATGAACTGGAGCTAGTTCTGTGTCACCCTAGGTTATGACTGTTACATGATGAACCGCATCCGGCATAATTCTCCATCACTGATCCATTGCCTACGAGCTTTCCATATATTGTTCTTCACTTATTTACTTTTTTGTTGCTATTGCTATCATCACTATAAAATACCAAAAACATTACTTTTACTACTGTTACCTTTTGCTACCGTTACCACTACTATCATATTACTTTGCTACTAAACACTTTGTTGCAGATACTAAGTTTCCAGGTGTGGTTGAATTGACAACTCAGCTGCTAATACTTGAGAATATTCTTTGGCTCCCCTTGTGCCGAATCAATAAATTTGGGTTGAATACTTTACCCTCAAAAATTGTTGCGATCCCCTATACTTGTGGGTTATCAAGACTATTTTCTGGCGCCGTTGTCGGGGAGCATAGCTCTATTTTTTGAGTCACTTGGGATTTATATCTGTTTATCATTATGAAGAACTTGAGAGATCCAAAAACCAAGATTTATCCCTCAACTATGAGGGGAGGTAAGGAACTGCCATCTAGCTCTGCACTTGATTCACCTTCTGTTATGAGTAAGCTTGCGACACCTAAACCTGCTTCTGCTATTCGTTCTGATATGTCGCATGTTATTAATGATGCCACTTCTGCTATGCATGATACTTATGGTGAAACTACTTCTACGCTTGATACTACTGTGCCACTTAGTAAATTTCTTGATGAACAACTTGCTAGGGCTAGAGAGAATGAAAATATTGAATTTGATAATACTGATGAAAGTGATGATGAAGACTTGCCTGTTATTCCTAAGGGTTATGTTTTTGATAAAGAAGCTTCCTTAGCTATTTTAGCTTGCAAAGATAGATATGAACTTAAGAGGTTATTAGCTAAATGGAATCAGCAATCTCTAAATGCTAGAATGAAACCTGACCCTGCTTTTGCTACTTCACCTATCTGTGTTACCGATAAGGATTATGAATTCTTTGTTGATCCTGGTATAATTACTTTGGTTGAATCTGATCCTTTTCATGGCTATGAATCTGAAACTGTTGTGGCACATCTTACTAAATTAGATGATATTGCCACTCTGTTCACTAAATATGAGAGAACTCGCTACTTTTATATCCTTAAAATATTTCCGTTCTCATTAAAGGGTGATGCTAAGATATGGTTTAATTCTCTTGATCCTGGTTGTGTTAGTAGTCCCCAGGATATGATTTATTACTTCTCTGCTAAATATTTCCCTGCTCATAAGAAACAAGCTGCTTTAAGGGATATATATAATTTTGTGTAAATTGAAGAAGAGAGAATCCCACAAGCTTGGGGGAGGCTTCTCAAGTTACTTAATGCTTTGCCTGATCATCTTCTTAAGAAAAATGAAATACTTGATATCTTTTATAATGGACTAACCGATGCTTCCAGAGATTACCTGGATAGTTGTGCTGGTTCTGTTTTCAAGGAAAGAACACCGGATGAAGCTGAAATTCTATTGAATAATATGTTGACAAATGGAAATAATTGGACACCTTCGGATCCAATTCCTGAGCCTATTCCTAAACCAATTCCGAAGAAGAGGGGTATTCTATTTCTCAGTCCTGAAGATATGCAAGAGGCAAAGAAATCTATGAAAGAAAAATGTATTAAAGCTGGAGATGTTAAGAATTTACCTCCTATTGAAGAAATACATGGTCTTAATTTACCGCCTGTTGAAGAAACATATGATCTTAATCCATTACCTATTGAAGAAACTCATGGTCTTGATAACCCGACACAGGTAGTAAAGGTATATTCTCTCTATAGATATGATAAAGCTAAAATCCCATTTACTAAGTTTGCTAGCCCATGCTTAGATGAGTTTGATAAATTTATGGCTAAGAAAGAAGATTTTAATGCTTATTTTGGTAGACAATTGAAATACAATTCAAATATGCTTGAGCACTTGGGTGATTATATGGCTAATGTCAAAGGTGAACTTAAACTTATTAGTAAACATACTTCTATGGTTACCACTCAAGTAGAACAAGTACTTAAAGCTCAAAATGATTTGCTTAATGAATTGAATAGTAAGAATAATGATAATGTTGTTAGAGTTATGACTAGAGGTGGTAAAATGACTCAGGAACCTTTGTATCCTGAAGGCCACCCTAAGAGAATTGAGCAAGATTCTCAGAGAAATAATGTAGAAGCACCTAGTCCTTCTAAAAGGAAGAAAAAGTGCTTCCTCGTGTTTATTTAGATTACAAGAGTATGGTGGCACATGATTTTATTGTTAAGAATAGGGAAGGAGAGCTTAAATACAAATTGTTCTTTGATAAACATCATCCTGAGACTATTACCCTGCCTGCTCCTTCCTTGTTTGATTTATCTGCAAGCCAGTACCTTATTCCGTTAGAGGCTATTCACGCCTACCGGAACCCTGCACCAGCCATAGAGCCACAGCCAAAACCACAAGTTGATCATCCACGATAGTCTAATTACCATTGGGATACGGAGATGATTGCCAACCAGTGGCAGTCAGAGTCTTCTTCATCGCAGTACGACCCCAACTTTACTATGGATATCAGCCAGGCCAGCTGTGACCATAGACCAACTTAGGCCAAAAGCCTAAGCTTGGGGGAGTGCGTATTTCTCATCGACATTACATTTATGTTCACACACTCATTGCTAGATGTCGGTGCTCATACTTTTTCATTGTATCATCCATGCTAGTTTATTTTTATTTTTATTCTTTCTTCTTGTGTGTTTAATAAACCTTAAGAAAAACAAAAAAAATAGTTGTTGTTTTTAATTAGTTTACTTTCCATGCTTGTAGTAGTAATTAAAAATAAAACTCAAAAAGATTTCCTGTTCTTCTTTTGCTTGTTGGGAGCTTTCCCGTGTAAATAGTTTTATTTCTTTTCTTTTCTTTGGGGGTCGATAGGAGAAGACCATAATTAAATTGTTGAAGTGGCTCTTATATGCATTATTGTTTATCTGACAAAAGAGCCCATATTGCTTTGTCTTCTCCTGTTTATTGAATGCTTGCAGATTCCAGCTTAGTCCAATGCACATGCACTATTATTATTATTCACATCGTTCGGTCGTGCAAGTGAAAGGCAATAATGACGATATAGGATGAACTTATTGAGATGAGAAAAGCTGGGATGAACTCGACCTCTTTTGTTTTTGTAAATATGATTAGTTCATCGTTCCTGATTCGGCCTATTATGAATAAATATGTTTGCAATGACAACTAGAGATCATAGTTTCTTGTGCCATGCTTGATTAGCTATGAGCTTATAATGGTTTACCTTGCATGCCAACATGCTATTAAAATGGTTATGATGTGGTATGATAGGGTGGTATCCTCCTCTAAATGATTTAAGTGACTTGACTTGGCACATGTTCACGCATGTAGTTGAAACAAAATCAACATAGCCTTCACGATATTTATGTTCATGGTGGATTATATCCTACTCATTCTTGCATTCAGTGTTGATTAATTTTAATGCATGTTCATGACTGTTGTCGCTCTCTAGCTGGTCGCTTCCCAGTCTTTTGCTAGCCTTCACCTGCACTAAGCAGGAATACTGCTTGTGCATCCAATCCCATAAACCCCAAAGTTATTCCATATGAGTCCACCATACCTACCTATATACGGTATCTACCTGCCGTTCCAAGTAAATTTGTATGTGCCAAACTCTAAACCTTCAAATAAATATCTTATTTTGTATGCTCGAATAGCTCATGTATCAACTAGGGCTGTCCTTATCTTCCATGTTAGGCGGGTTATTCTCAAGAGGAGTGGACTCCGCTCCTCACTCACGAGAAAAATGGCTGGTCACCGGGATGCCCAGTCCCATGCTTTATGCAAACTAAATCAAAATAATTGCAAACAAAACTCCCCCTGGGACTCTTGTTAGTTGGAGGCACTCGTTGTTTAGAGCAAGCCATGGATTGATGCTTGTTCGTGGAAGGGGGAGTATAAACTTTACCATTCTGTTTGGGAACCGCCTATAATGTGTGTAGCATGGAAGATATTGCCATCTCTTGGTTGTTATGTTGACAATGAGAGTATACCGCTCATAATATTATTCATCTCTATTTCAAAACCGAGCTCTGGCACCTCTACAAATCCCTGCTTCCCTCTGCGAAGGGCTTATCTATTTACTTTTATGCTGAGTCATATCTTCTTATTAAAAAGCACCAGTTGGAGAGCATCGTTGTCATTTGCATTCATTACTGTTAGTTTACATTGGGTATGACTTGACTGGATCTATTTTACCATGAATTACAATGTCTAGTCAGTCCATGATCTTTAAAGGTGCTCTGCATTTATGTTTTGCGGTCTCAGAAAGGGCTAGCGAGATACCATCTTGTTATATCATATTATGATTGTTTTGAGAAAGTGTTGTCATCCGAGATTTATTATTATTGCTCTCTAGTTGATTATGCCATTGATATGAGTAAACTTGAGACCTAAGCGTTATTGTGAATGTGGTTAGTTATAATCTTTGCTGAAAACTTGAATGCTGCCTTTACATATTTACAACAACAAGAGCAAACAGAGTTTGTAAAAGTTTTTTCTTTATCACTTTCAGTTTATCAACTGAATTGCTTGAGGACAAGCAAGGGTTTAAGCTTGGGGGAGTTGATACGTCTCCGTCGTATCTACTTTTCCAAACACTTTTGCCCTTGTTTTGGACTCTAACTTGCATGATTTGAATGGAACTAACCCGGACTGACGTTGTTTTCAGCAGAATTACCATGGTGTTATTTATGTGCAGAAACAAAAGTTCTCAGAATGACCTAAAACTTCACGGAGCAAATTTTTGGAAAATATAAAAAATACCTGCAAAAGATGAAGGCCAGGGGGGCCACCACCTGTCCACGAGGGTGGGGGCGCGCCTGACCCCTAGGGCGTGCCCCCTACCTCGTGGGCTCCCTGGAGCTCCTCCGACTCCAACTCCAACTCTATATATTTGGTTTCGGGGAGAAAAAAATCAGAGAGAAGAATTCATCGTGTTTTACGGTACGGAGCCGCCGCCAAGCCCTAAAACCTCTCGGGAGGGCTGATCTGGAGTCCGTTCGGGGCTCCAGAGAGGGGAATCCGTCGCCATCGTCATCATCAACCATCCTCCATCACCAATTTCATGATGCTCACCGCCGTGCGTGAGTAATTCCATCATAGGCTTGCTGGACGGTGATGGGTTGGATGGGATCTATCATGTAATCGAGTTAGTTTTGTTAGGGTTTGATCCCTAGTATCCACTATGTTCTGAGGTTGATGTTGCTATGACTTTGCTATGCTTAATGCTTGTCACTAGGGCCCGACTGCCATGATTTTAGATCTGAACCTATTATGTTTTCATCAATATATGAGAGTTCTTGATCCTATCTTACAAGTCTAGAGTCACCTATTATGTGTTATGATCCGTTAGCCCCGAAGTGACAATAATCGGGATACTTATCGGTGATGACCGTAGTTTGAGGAGTTCATGTATTCACTATGTGTTAATGCTTTGTTCCGGTACTCTATTAAAAGGAGGCCTTAATATCCCTTAGTTCCCGTAAGGACCCCGCTGCCACGGGAGGGTAGGACAAAAGATGACATGCAAGTTCTTTTCCATAAGCACATATGACTATATTCGGAATACATGCCTACATTACATTGATGAACTGGAGCTAGTTCTGTGTCACCCTAGGTTATGACTGTTACATGATGAACCGCATCCGGCATAATTCTCCATCACTGATCCATTGCCTATGAGCTTTCCATATATTGTTCTTCGCTTATTTACTTTTCCGTTGCTATTGCTATCATCACTATAAAATACCAAAAACATTAGTTTTACTACTGTTACCTTTTGCTACCGTTACCACTACTATCATATTACTTTGTTACTAAACACTTTGTTGCAGATACTAAGTTTCTAGGTGTGGTTGAATTGACAACTCAGCTGCTAATACTTGAGAATATTCTTTGGCTCCCCTTGTGTCGAATCAATAAACTTGGGTTGAATACTTTACCCTCGAAAACTGTTGCGATCCCCTATACTTGTGGGTTATCAGGGGCCCTGCCCCGGAGGGCGTCCTTACCGCGCAGTGCCCGCAAGGGGGCCAGCCCTCCACCAAGCTGTAAGTGAACAAGAGTACTTTGGTAAATATATCCTGCTTTATCTCTTAACACGGGCAATAACCGAGACATATATCTTGTAGTCTGGCTCGTAGCCCTTCTCGACAGAGTTCGTCTTGAGGGGATCTTCTTCCGGAGATGATGGAGAGCGATACGCCTCCCCCTGTCTCCCCGCCTCCTGGGGCGGACGACCCTGAGGTGTCATCACAGAGGATTTCTCCTGATCCGCCAAGGCCAGAAGGTAACCCTTCGGCCACCCGAAGTCCTGAGTATTCGGCTCCTAAGGAGAGCAACATAAAGAGTCCGGGACTGTCCGGTGCACAACCGTACGCACTGAGTTTGGAGCAAGCGGCTATCTCAGAGGTGCATCATACTTTAATGGGTACGGTGGTTGAGAGGATTTCATTCGCCAAAAGTGGGTTGCATGAAGCTTTTACGAGCCTGCTAAGAGGCTTTGAGGTACGCAAAGTAATATATAATTTTTTTACGGTACCACACATGCTAGGTGTGCTCTATACAGATAGTAGCCCTTGAGACTCTGGTTATTGTCCAAAGGCGACAAACAGAGGATCATAGCCCCAGGTAATGATCGCGCTGCTTTTCATGTGTAGGCGGCTAAGGGTCCGGTGGTTGGCCGGACTACTGAGTTTGCCGGACTGAGGCGGCAACTTGACGCGGCAGATGCCGACATTGCGCTTGTGAACAAGCGGCTTGACGAGGCACAGGGTATGTATTTTCGGGTGGTCAACAAATATTAAGAGGAGCATGATGCTAGTATCTATAATATGATGTGACTGCAGATGGAGCTGCCACCATGGAGACCCTTCAGGCGGAACTTGCCTGAGCCAAGGAACAAGCCAGGAGAAGTGATGCGGCCGCCCTAAAGGCGGCCAAAGACTTAAGAGCCAAACAGGCTGCTCATCGCCTGAGCGAAGATAAAATAGCCAAGATGGCTGTTCAGCTGAAAGATGTCGCCAGCCGATATGAGCTTCTTGAAAAGGAAAGCAAAGCGAAAGCGGCTGACCTGAAGAAAGCCGTGGAAGCGGCCAAGGAAACCCGCTCTAAAATCAGAGCGTCGAAGGAGGAGCTCTGTCAAGCCAGAGATATCACGGCTGGGAAGCCCTTTTTGTTGCGGATGAAGTTCGAAGATCCGAAGTATGCCCCTCTGGATCAATTATGGAGTGCTGCAGACGTGTACTTGGACTTGGCAATGAGTGCTGCTGATGCGACTGAGTTTTTCAAAGATCAGAAAGACCATGAAGTGGAGAGATTGTTCTGGTCGCAGTTCAGTGCTCCAACGCGTCCGCTGCTGTTAAATGAACAAATGGCCGAGTGGGCTGAGCTCCATAGGTTGCCTGGACTTGCCATGAGGTCTATCGTGGATCATCTTTGGCCAAAGGGACCAAGGCTGAATACTTATTTTGGTTTAGTGCAACGATTCCTTGGTGATGTGCCACATATCGACGCTGTAAAGAGGTCAGCGTGCATAGAGGGTGTGCGGATGGCTCTTGCCCGCATTAAGACATGCTGGGCAGAGATGGAGGCCACCGCTATTGCAACCCGGGATCCGGCCGTAGGCCAGGTCTCGGCTGAGCACTATTTTGAAGAAGTCCTAGAAGGCGCTCGTTTAATAGAGACGCAGTGCTTGAGGAGTATCATGTTCGAGTGACATGTATCCCAATTGTAAAAACAATGCTATTTGGATTATAAAGGATGTGTTTATACTTTTGCCTGAAAGTATTATAATGCCTCATGTGCGGCCGTTTATGTATGTATATAACCTGAAAGTTTGTAGTCGTCGGCTTCAGCCCCCATGCACATAATGCGGGGGTGTTTAGAAAAGCGCGTATTCACACTTGACCCAACATCTTGGTCCATTAAGGAGCTGATAGCGTGGCGAAAAAGGCAATCGGACTATATAGCTTTAACACTTTCACTTAGCCATAGGAGTTTGACGGGGGGCTACTATATAGCCCCTGGTACTTCCCCGCTTATCCAAATATGGTGCGCGTACATGCATGACCGGGAAACCGGTCCTTCGTTAATGCGGAGGAATCACGAAGATTCCGCTGAGTCATCGAGTGGTTGACTAGTCTCACGCTTTATCATGACAGCCAGTTTTTAGCTTTCTCTACTGAGGTGCTCATCCAGATGAACCAGGGCACAAACGCAGTAGTTCTCCCGGTGCTACCTTAGCCGATAGAGCGGAACGTAAGGTAGCAAAACACGGGAGCCGGGCAAACCCAACTATTGACCAAAGAGATGATTCGGAGCTGATGCATATAACGCCAAACTCGCGACGCCGAACACTCCCTAAGGTATTCGGACTTTACAACGTATAGTGGGCTGAGTAACGCCCTCGATAATGAGCCCTGAATTTCCAGGTACTTGCATTAGTCTGAAGTGACGAAATGCAATAATGCCAGCATCCCTTTTGGTTGTGTTGAGTATCAGGAGGGAGTGAAGAAACAAGAGACAGTAAAAAAGGTTTACACCGGGTCTTAATCTAAAAAGAAACCTTTGAGCGGGGCCCTGCTGCACGTCTGCGCCAGTGTCTCCGTTGTGTCGTATCCTAGAAAGGTGTAGCACGATGATCATATGTAAAAGAGAAAAACGCAGGTGAAAGTCTTTGTGCGAAAAATTGGTTATTCTTAATGAACCATTAAAATGCAATCTAAATAGGGTCAAGCCGAACTATAGCCCTTTTTACTTGCGGGAAGCCCCTAGCACCACCTATGGGGGTATATCCATCGACCCAATCTCATGTTTATCTGAGCTGTTACAACTAGTGGTGCGCCGGACTCGTCTAACCGTGTCCGCGGTCTTGACGACCGATCATTTATTCTGGTTGGAGGAGCCGTTCAGTGATTGGCTGCTAGAGCCGCCACATATTCCTCCGTGCGTAAGGAATGCTCTGTGTTTCCGCTAACTAAGATGATGCCACATGGACCGGGCATCTTAAGCTTAAGGTAAGTGTAATGCGGTACTGCATTAAAACGAGCGAAGGCCGTTCTTCCGAGTAGTGTGTGATGGCCGCTTTGGAATGGAGCGATGTCGAAGGTTAATTCTTCGCTTCGGAAGTTGTCGGGGGAACCGAATACAACCTCTAGTACTAGAGAGCCCGTGCAGCGGGCCTCTGGGCCTGGTATTACTCCTTTAAAGGTAGTATTGCTTTGGCTGATTCTTGTCAGGTCTATCCCCATTTTGCGGACGGTGTCCTGATATATCAGATTGAGACTACTGCCGCCATCCATAAGGACTCGGGTGAGATGGTATCCGTCAATTATTGGGTCTAGCACCAAGGCAGCCGATCCTCCGTGCTGGATACTAGTCGGGTGATCCCTTTGATCAAAAGTGATCGGGCAGGCCGACCAAGGGTTGAACTTGGGGTGGCGGGCTCCACGACGTATACGTCTCGGAGTGCGCGTTTGCGCCTCCTCTTCGGTATGTGAGTTGCGTAAATCATGTTCCCTGTTTTGACCTCTGGTGGGAATTTTTTCTGTCCCCCAGTGTTCGACTGGCGAGGCTCATCCTCGTCTTCGCTTGGTGTCTCCCTCCCCTTGTGTTCGGCGTTTAGCTTGTCGGCCTACTTGAAGACCCAGCATTCTCTGTTGGTGTGATTTGCAGGTTTTTCGGAGGTGCCATGAATCTGACATAATCTATCTAGAATCTTGTTTAGGCTGGACGGTCCATCTCTGCTACCTTTAAATGGCTTTTTCCATTGACCGGGTCGAGAGCCCCTGAATCCGGCGTTTACCATCGTGTTGTCAGGGTTGTCTTCGTTGTTTCGACGCTTGCTCTTATTGCATCGCGGTTTCCCGTTGCCATCCCTGACTTCGGATGTGCCTGGGTTGCTGGTGCCGCTACGGGTCAGCCAACTGTCTTCGCCCGCGCAAAAGCGGGTCATAAGGCTTGTTAGGGCTATCATTGTCCTCGGCTTTTCCTGGCCGAGGTGTCTGGCGAGCCATTCGTCCCGGACACTGTGCTTGAAACCGCTAAGGCTTCGGCATCCGGGCAGTCGACGATTTGATTCTTCTTCGTGAGAAATCTGTTCCAAAGCTTTCGGGCTGACTCTCCGGGCTGTTGAATTATGTGACTTAAATCGTCTGCGTCCGGGGGTCGGACATAGATCCCTTGAAAATTGGCCCTAAAAGCATCCTCAAGCTCTTCCCAGCTTCCAATTGAGTTTTTGGGGAGGCTTTTCAGCTAGTGCCGAGTTGGTCCTTTCAACTTGAGGGGCAGGTATTTGATGGCATGGAGATCATCTCCGCAAGCCATGTGGATGTGAAGGATAAAGTCCTCAATACAGACCCCAGGGTCTGTCGTTCCGTCGTGTGCCTCTATGTTCACGGGTTTGAATCCCTATGGAAATTCATGATCCAGCACCTCATCGGTGAAGCATAGGGGGTGTGCGGCACCCCTGTATTTGGATGTGTCATGGCATTCTTCTGACAGATGTAGCGTTTGGTTTTGATTCCGAGATGTTATTCGGTCAGAATAGTCGTTTGAGCGGCCATGATTCTGTGCCGGAGCGTGCTTCCTGGATCCGTAGATGGACCTGGCCATACGGCTTTTTGTGCGGGTCTTCACGTAAATCGTGCGCTGACTTGTGTGCGATGTCGTTAGCCGCCCTGTCGCGGCCACATGGTGGTCGATCCGGCTAATCGGCTGTTTTATTTTTCGGCTGAATGGGCTCTAAAGCCTCGTCGTCGAATTCAGGCAGTAGCTTGCACTTTGGATAGCTCTTTATGTGGCGACTGCTGCCGTACTTTTCTTCAGTGGCAAGCACTTTGTTCCATCTGCTGTTGAGCGTATTCTGCGCGGCCTTAAGCCTTTGCTTCTACTTCTTCAGGCTCCTCACGGTGGCGATAAGCCTTCTATGGAGGTTCTCTTGTTCCAAGTGCCTTTCCAGGATGATGTGTGCATCATCGTCCGGACTGTTCTCCTCTCCGGAGACAGGTTGATGAGCTTTACCCTTGGCGTCGTCGTGATCAGACAGCGGCTCAGTACTATGTTCGCCGTCCGTTGGCTCATCCTGCTCCATCGCTGGGTCCATGTGGTCGTCGTTTCCTTTGGAGTCGACCGGGGTATTATTCTTTCTTGCGTTGTTATCGCTGTTTTTGCTGAGGTGGGATTTGGAGCGGCGCCTACGTCGTCGCTTTGGTTGCTTCTCGAGGGGACTATCCTTCGCTGCATCCTTCCGTTCCTCGTCATTGTTTTCTTTGGGTGTATCCACCATGTACATATCGTGTGATGAAGTGGCTGTCCAGCGCCCTATGGGCAGTGGTTCCTGTTCCTCTCCTGCATCGTCCTCCATACCGTCGATGTCTTCGGAGTTGAAATCAAGCATGTCGGTTAAGTCGTCGACAGTGGCTATTAAGTGGGTGGTGGGTGGGGAACGAATTCCTTCGTCGTTCGCTTCCCAGTCGAGCCGGACATAGTTTGGCCGAGGGTCTCCTGACAAGGAGAGAGACCTCAATGAATCTAGCACATCGCCCAAGGGCGAGTGCTGAAAAATATCCGCGGAGGTAAACTCCAGATCGGTGCCCAATCAGATCGGATATGCACGGACGCAGGCGGTTCGGAGCCTGTGGCCGGGGACGAATCCAAGGGTCCGGTAACACTGGTCTCATAGGAGGTGAAGTAAGTATTCGGCTATATCGCCGTTGAGTGTGTGGCCTCCGTGGCGGGGTCCATCCACCCGTCCTCGGATGTCACGATCTGCTCCGGATTGAAGGCCGGAGTAACCGCAGGTGCGATCTCCCGAACACTATCCGATGGCAGAGCTAAGTCATGCTCGTCGTGACCGTGCGGCGCGCCTGACATGAGCTCGAATTCGTCGAAGATCAAGTCCCCGAGGATATCGGCAGTGTAGTTCGAGCTTCCAAATCTGACCTCATGGCCAGGGGCGTAGCTATCGATCTGCTCTAGATGGCCAAGCGAGTTGGCCCGCAGTACGAAGCCACCGAATACAAAGATCTGTCCGAGGAGAAAAACCTCACCCTGGATCGCATCGTTGCCGATGATCGAAGGAGACATCAAGCCTTTATCGTGACCGCACAGTGGAACTCTCAATGAAAGCACCAATGTCGGTGTAAAAACCGGCGGATCTCAGGTAGGGGGTCCCGAACTGTGCGTCTAAGGCTGATGGTAACAGGAGGCGGGGGACACAATGTTTACCCAGGTTCGGGCCCTCTCGATGGAGGTAATACCCTACTTCCTGCTTGATTGATCTTGATGATATGAGTATTACAAGAGTTGATCTACCACGAGATCGTAGAGGCTAAACCCTAGAAGCTAGCCTATGATTATGATTGTTGTTGTCCTACGGACCAAACCCTCCGGTTTATATAGACACCGGAGGGGGCTAGGGTTACACAGAGTCGGTTACAGAGAAGGAGATCTACATGTCCGAATCGCCAAGCTTGCCTTCCACGCAAAGGAGAGTCCCACCCGGACACGTGACGAAGTCTTCAATCTTGTATCTTCATAGTCCAACAGTCTGGCCAAAGTATATAGTCCGGTTGTCCGAGGACCCCCTAATCCAGGGCTCCCTCAGCGCCAATGCCTGTCGATCCTGCACTTCATGTTCAGCTTTACAAGCAAGATGAAATAAACGAGTGATATTATTATATTCCTTATACTCTAGAATGGTCTAAATCTCTCTATTTAATCGACCCATAAAACATGCAAGCATAGCTTCATTCTCCTCAACAATACCACATCTAATCATGCCAGATTGTAATTCCTGATAATATTCTTCTACAGAATTTTTTCCTTGTCTTAAACGCTGCAATTTTTGAAGTAATTCACGTTGATAATATGGTGGAACCCAACGAGTATGCATAGCAGTTTTCAAAGAAGCCCAAGTAGCTGGAATAGGATATAATCTACAATGCTCAGACCACCAAACACATGCAAAACTAGTGAAAGCACAAACAGCAGCAGGAACACGTCTCTCCTCGGGATATTGTAAACATGTAAAACATTGTTCAGTTTCTAACTCCCAAGTAAGATATATATCAGGAACATATCTACCCTCAAATGGTGGAATATTCAACTTAAGTTTAGGAAAAAGGTAATGATCTCATACCTCGGGTGGTGGTGCAGCCCTACCGTTGCGATGATATACCTGAGGACGACATGGTGGTGGTGGTGCTGGTGGTTGCACGTAGTTCTAATTTTGATCAACCTCATCCTCGTAATGGTCCTCCACCTCTGCAGTAGAAACAGGAGCTACAGAAGCATCAACAGTGGCACCAGAATTTTGCCCAGGGTCAATGGGAACGCGCTGTGCTCATCCCACTTGATTTGGAAGGCGACGTTGTTGTTGTTGTAGAGGTGCGATAGGTGCAGCCGGCGGTGGTGGTGGAAGACGCGCTAGCAATTCATTAAACTTGTTATCGAGCTTTGTTTCGAACGTCTTCTCAATGCCATCTATCTTCTCCATGGCCTCTTCAAATCTGTTTAGCACATCTTCTACCCGTCCACTCATCATTTGCTGAAACTTATCATGTAACTCTTTGTTCGTCATGTTCTCCCAGTTAGTCTCATCGGCTTGTGATCCTGCCATGGTTAGCAATAATAGAAACACACAAGAATATGGTCCTATAGACTACTAGGAAGTGGTGGTGTGGTGGACAGTCACAAATCCGTCAAGCGAATCTCAAATTCTTACCAGTTCTTACCAAGCAGCAGGTGGTGATCGGCAACCATTGTAGTCAAAACTCTCAAAGCTTGGATAGAGCGATTACCAGGGAGAGTCAAACGTACGACGTAGATGTATGTGGAGCTGGGAAAGCTTATAAGATGGTAGCAAAAAGATTAGCAATAATCAATTCAGAGATGCAAAGTTGAATAAACGCTCAATGATGGTACGGTGCTGGTCCTAGGCTAGACCGTGCTAGAGACACGAGCCTAGAACACTAACAAAATCACGGTGCTGCACGTAAACAAGGGGAAAACACACTCTGGAACTTTTTTCGCTTTGTTTTTTTGCGCTCCTCTTTTTTTGCGCTCATTTTTTTGCGAAAAATCACTATAATGGCGAGTGTCTCAAAACTCCTCCCTCGTCAAACTGACAGGATGGGCATGAAAAAAAATTTGACTTGTTTTTTCAGAAATCAGGGCAGCGACAACGAAAAAGTGCAACAAAAAATCACTATGATGGCACGTGGCTCAAAAGACTCAGAAAAGCCTAAAAGTAGGATAGGGAAAAATATTTTTTCCTGCGAAAATTTTGGCCTAAAACCTGCCCGGGGGTCTCCAGACTCCTTTTTTTCGAAACCTACTCAAGCAAGGAAACACGAATCCGAAATTAGAGGGATCTCGAAAACAAACCTAATATGAAAGGAACTCGGATTGGTGGTGGATATATGGTGGTAGGATATGGCAGCGGTGGTGGTATATGGATACAGATTGGTGGTGGTATATGGATACGGATTGGTGGTGGTAGATGGCAGGGGCGACGATGATGGTACGGCGGCGGCATGACAACTTATGACCAGAACTCGAAACTCTAAAAGACTAGACTCTAAGACCAACAACTAGACACGACGATGCAACCGCAAATTCAACAAAGCAAACTACAGAAAAGACTATGCAAAGGCTTAGACTGGTTCAGATATGATGAACTAACCCTTTTTTGGCTTTTTCGTGGAGTGTAGGTATGAAGAACAGACTCAATCTAAACTACAAAAAACAGTAAAATCTCATCGAGCAACCCAGAAATCTGATACCACTTGATAGAGGCGAAGCTGTCCCGATGTTTCGATGAGATAGATATCATTTTCTATGGGAGTCGACTTTGACGATCCGACTACGAACGTGCGAAGACATCGTGCCTTAGCAATCGCTAAACCAACTTTCAAGGGTTATTGACCACGCCAGAGCACGATCAACCTGACCACGAGGGTCTATTTCCTGCGAGCAAACGAAGAACAAGCAAGAAACTAAGATTGCAATATGGATATTGCGAATAAAAGAGGAAAGCTTTATTAATGAAGATGGGGTTCTGTGACGTCTTGGTCTGCTTGTTGGACACAAACGAAGTACGCGAAGTTACAGCTATGGTGAACTTTTAATCTAAACAAAACCCAAAGTCTAAACGATGCCCTAAGGCTGTATATATGGAGGAGAGGGGGGGAATTTCGTGGCCCTTGGAGGAGGGGTCCGAAACCAATCCTAACTCGTGTTTCCCCACACATACGGACTCTAAAAACAGCCTATAATCAAGTATTTCGAAATTACATGGGCCTGGCCCAAAAATAAGGTGACGCGGCACCTAGGATAGCCTATGGACGAAATTTATGAAGTGGCATCTTGTATATTTCGTCCAAGGCTTCATGCACTCATTATGGTGGCTTCAAAGTCCTGGAATCATCACTTGTAACTCCGTTCTTGTTCCCCTTGCGCACGCCATCATCTCTATGCTTGAACTTGCTCTAAGTTTCATCTTTCTTGTCCAAGCTAGGTCCTTCATTTGTAGGCAAAACAAATGTATCCAATTTAGGCAGCATCATATTCTCATGAACATTAGAATCGTTACCAAGAAACGAAAGTACCTGGTAATTCAATTGGCGTGCGCGAGCTCTAGTAATTGGTCCAGTATGTATAGCAGCAGGGCTGTGGGTGTAACAATGGTATTGATGTCCTCATCAGAGTTGTGCGGATTCGTTCGACTATGTTGGTTCATCTACTTCATGGATTCGTTCTTCTTCTTTGCGGGATCTCAGGCAAGATGACCATTACCCTCTATGTCACTTCTATCTTTGCTTGCTAGTTGCTCGTTCTATCGCTATGTCGCGCTACCTACCACTTGTTTATCATGCCTCCCATATTTCCCTGTCAAGCCTCTAACCCACCTTCCTAGCAAACCATTGTTTGGCTATGTTACCGCTTTGCTCAGCCCCTCTTATAGCATTGTTAGTTGTAGGTGAAGTTGAAGATTGCTCCATGTTGGAACATGTTTATGTTGGGATATCACAATATCCCTTATTTTAAATAATGCATCTATATACTTGGTAAAGGGTGGAAGGCTCGGCCTTATGCCTAGTGTTTTGTTCCACTTTTGCCGCCCGTCATACCGATGTTATGTTCCTTGATTTTGCGTTCCTTACGCGGTTGGGGTTATGGGACCCCCTTGACAGTTCGCCTTGAATAAAACTCCTCCAGCAAGGCCCAACCTTGGTTTTAACATTTGCTTACCTACCACCTATACCTTTCCCTTGGGTTCTGCAGACTCAAGGGTCATCTTTATTTAACCCCCCCCCCACCCCCACCCCCCGCCCGGGCCAGTGCTCCTCTGAGTGTTGGTTCGAACCGAGTAGACTGCGGGGCCACCTCGGAGAAACTTGAGGGTTGGTTTTACTCGTAGGATGTCTCATCCGGTGTGCCCTGAGAATGAGATATGTGCAGCTCCTATCGGGATTTGTCCGCACAGTCGGGCGGTCTTACTGGTCTTGTTTTACCATTGTTGAAATGTCTTGTAACCGGGATTCCGAGACTGGTCGGGTCTTCCCGGGAGAAGGAATATCTCCTTCGTTGATCGTGAGAGCTTGTGATGGGCTAAGTTGGGACACCCCTGCAGGATATAAACTTTCGAGAGTCGTGCCCGTGGTTATGTGGCAGATGGGAATTTGTTAATATCCGGTTGTAGAGAACTTGACACTTGACTTAATTAAAATGCATCAACCGTGTGTGTAGCCGTGATGGTCTCTTTTCGGCGGAGTCCGGGAAGTGAACACGGTTTGGGTTATGATTGAACATAAGTAGTCCAGGATCACTTCTTGATCACTTCTAGTGTAACACCCTGGATTTTGCCCTTTTCTTTTTCCTTTGATTTTTTTGGATTTCTTGATTTGATTTGCTTTTCTGTGGCTATGTGGTTCCAAAACTTGGGAAGATCATGTCTTCCTTGGTTTTATAGTGGCTTGTCATTCTCATTATCATTCCTATATCATGTCATTTCCATCCTTGACCTAACCCAATATTCTTTTTATTGGGAATATTCCTTTTTCTAATTAAAGGAATAACCTTTAAACCCTAGATTGTGAAGCAACCTATATTTTTGTCACTCCAAAAATTCCCAAATAATTCTCATAAATTTTTTGGGTCCTATCTTGCTCAAATATGGAAGAACTTTTCATTGCCATGTTCAAAAATAATCCTCCAATAATTATTTTCCCTTTATGCCCTAAATGGCACTATGTGAAGCAAGTGCTATTTATATTTTCCCAATTGACCCCAAACCTTTTGGACATCTTTTCCTGTCCATATTGTTGCCCCGTGCCAAAATTTAACTCAATTTGCCTAGTAAATATTTTTGAGCAATTTTTTCAAAGTTCCTGTCTGAGGAAAGACAGTATGAAGGAAGTACAAGCTAGGCATATCCAAATGAGTTGAAATTTTGCAAGGTCCTTAATATGGTCAAATAATGGCTCTAAACCAAATTTGATCTCATTTAACTCAACTATGTGAGCCCAACTCCAAATCTTAGTTTCTGGTTAGATTTTCAGTTTGTGAAGCAACTATATTTTATATTGCTTCCATTAATTTGAAATTTTACCAGGACATTATAATATTCCTATAAACTCTCTCCACCAAGTTTTGGCTGAACCCATTTAGCCATTTTCCCTGTGGAATTTTCTCAAGTTTCTGGTCAGAATAAAGCTCTATGAAGCAAGTGCTTTTTTGGTTCATGAAAATGGCATGAAACTACTTGGGCATCTTAATATCTTAAAATCATTGGGCCATAACCATTTTCAGCTCAATCTAATCAACTATGTGAGTGAATCATCCAAATTTTCATTTCTGGCTATTATGGCACTTCCTACAGCAAGTACCATGTATCTTCCTCCTAATGAGCTACAAATTGGCAGAGGTAATCATCTTAGTGTGTGATCACACCATGCCAAAGCCCAGCCTCTGCCTCCTTTGTTGCTTGTCTCCCCATAGCACAAACACCTTGTTGTTCATGTCTCTTGGCCCCTCCTGATAATCACTTCTTTGCCCCTGGACCGACCTGTTACCGCCTTTAGACTCGGGACACGTAGGTCATTCTACTAGACATGGTCGGTCCGGCCAGAACGCGACGCTTGATCTAGCTCACGCGGTGACCACGGGTCATGACCATCCAAACGCGCGCTCTGGGATGTTCCTGCCCCTGTTCTCGTCCATTCCCTCGTCGTCTCGACCTTAATTCGTGTCTAGTAGCTCACCCGTGCTCCGTCTGCATCTTCCTGCATCAATGTCTCATGCGGGCTTATCGTGGTTTAGTCGCCATTGATGCGCCCATGCCATAAGCAGCCCCTGTCCCTCCTTGGGCATGTCGGCCGGAGCTTCTCGAGCGCTCCCGAGCCCTCCCCTCGGCCTATATAAGGACCCCCGAGGTGTCCGCACCTCCCAAGCCTCTCCCCGTTCCTCCTAGTCCACCGGAGTGCCTTGTTTCGCCTCTGTTCGTCGCCGTCCACCATGGCCGCCTCGGTCTCTTCTTGATTCTGGCGAGCATAGTCCACCTCTTCTCCTCTAGCCACCTCCAACGTGTTCCCCTCATCTCCGCGAGTAGCCTCAACCCCTCATTCGTCCACGCATAAGATCTTGCAACCAACTCATGGCTCTGGCACATGGATAGCAAGCTTCCACGCACCCCTGTCCATAGCTAGCTATTTGGTGATACTCCAATCATTCAGGTCTCTCTTAACGGACTCCTCCCATGTCAAATTCGGTCTACCCCGCCCTCTCAGACATTCTCCGCACGCTTTAGCCGTCCGCTATGCACTGGAGTTTCTGGAGGCCTACGCTGAATATGCCCAAACCATCTCAGACGATGTTGGACAAGCTTCTCCTTAATTGGTGCTACCCCAACTCTATCTCGTATGTCATCATTCCAGACTCGATCCTTCCTTGTGTGGCCACACATCCATCTCAACATACGCATCTCCGCTACACCTAACTGTTGAACATGTCACTTTTTAGTCGGCCAACACTCCACGCCATACAACATTGCGGGTCGAACCGCCGTCCTGTAGAACTTGCCTTTTAGCTTTTGTGGCGCTCTCTTGTCACAGAGAATGTCGGAAGCTTGGTGCCACTACATCCATCCGACTTTGATTCGATGGTTCACATCTTCATCAATACCCCCATCCTCCTGCAACATTGACCCCAAATACCGAAAGGTGTCCTTCCGAGGTACCACCTGGCCATCAAGGCTAACCTCCTCCTCCTCACACCTAGTAGTACTGAAACCGCAAATCATGTATTCGGTTTTAGTTCTACTAAGCCTAAAACCTTTCGATTCCAAGGTTTGTCTCCATAACTCTAACTTCCTATTTACCCCCGTCCGACTATCGTCAACTAGCACCACATCATCCGCAAAGAGCATACACCATGGGATATCTCCTTGTATATCCCTTGTGACCTCATCCATCACCAATGCAAAAAGATAAGGGCTCAAAGCTGACCCCTGATGCAGTCCTATCTTAATCGGGAAGCCATCGGTGTCGACATCACTTGTTCGAACACTTATCACAACATTATCGTACATGCCCTTGATGAGGGTAATGTACTTTGCTGGGACTTTGTGTTTCTCCAAGGCCCACCACATGACATTCTGCGGTATCTTATCATAGGCCTTCTCCAAGTCAATGAACACCATATGCAAGTCTTTCTTTTGCTCCCTATATCTCTCCATAAGTTGTCGTATCAAGAAAATGGCTTCCATGGTCGACCTCCCAGACATGAAACCAAACTGATTTTTGGTCACGCTTGTCATTCTTCTTAACCGGTGCTCAATGACTCTCTCCCATAGCTTCATTGTATGGCTCATTAGCTTAATTCCACAGTAATTAGTACAACGCTGAACATCCCCCTTGTTCTTGAAGATTGGTATTAATATACTCCGTCTCCATTCTTCTGGCATCTTGTTTGCCCGAAAAATGAGGTTGAAAAGTTTGGTTAGCCATACTATCGCTATGTCCCCGAGACCTTTCCACACCTCAATGGGGATACAATCAGGGCACATCGCCTTGCCTCCTTTCATCCTTTTTAAAGCCTCCTTCACCTCAGACTCTTGGATTCGCCGCACAAAACGCATGCTGATCTCATCAAAGGAGTCGTCCAGTTCAATGGTAGAACTCTCATTCTCCCCATTGAACAGCTTGTCGAAGTACTCCCGCCATCTATGCTTAATCTCCTCGTCCTTTACCAAGAGTTGGACTGCTCCGTCCTTGATGCATTTGACTTGGCCAATATCCCTCGTCTTCCTCTCTCGGATCTTGGCCATCTTATAGATGTCCCTTTCACCTTCCTTCGTGCCTAACCGTTGGTAGAGGTCCTCATATGCTCGACCCCTTGCTTCACCAACAGCTCGCTTTGCGGCCTTCTTCGCCATCTTGTAATTTTCTATATTGTCTGCACTCCTATCCAGGTATAGGCGTCTGAAACAATCTTTCTTCTCTTTAATCGCCTTCTGGACATCATCATTCCACCACCAGGTATCCTTATCTTCGCTTCTCCTTCCCCTGGACACTCCAAACTCCTCCGAGGCCACCTTACAAATGCAAGTCGCCATCTTCATCCACACATTGTCCGCATCCCCTCCTTCCTCCCAAGGGCCCTCCTTAATGACCCTCTCCTTGAACACCTGAGCTACCTCCCCCTTGAGTTTCCACCACTTCGTTCTAGCGACTTTGGCACGCTTATCCCGCTGGACACGAATCCGAAAGCGGAAGTCAGCAACCACCAGTTTATGTTGGGGTACAACACTCTCCAGGTATCACCTTACAGTCTAGGCACGCACGCCTATCTTCTCTTCTCGAGAGGATAAAATCAATCTGGCTAGAGTGTTGGCCACTACTAAAAGTCACCAAATGTGATTGTTAGAATTAAACACACATGTTTAATTGGAAGGGAATCTCCCCTAGTTAACTGCCATGCCATTGCCAACAGGCAACCCACGCGCCTCTCCCTTTGCGTTCCTTTGTATCGTCGCGTCCCTACGGGATGTATATATTGTAACAAACCCAATCAATGAGAACAGCGATTCCACTACTTGTCAATTGTCTCTCGCATATACTTTACAACACGGTTATCAGCACGCTCCCGGCGGAGCGATTCTATCGGCGCCTGCTACGACCTCGCTCGCTCGTGAGTTCAACGACCGCAGCCCTCGATTCGGCGTGGTGGCGCCCGCTACCGCGGCGGCCATCAGCCCGGCGCAAGCGCTTCCAAGCGGCAGCCTCAAAACTTCGCGCCTCGCACCCTCGTCGCCAGCCGTGGCCGCGCCCGCCCACGCCGTGGCCGTTCCTGGCCGCGTCGGCGCTGCTCCCCGGCCTCCACAGCCGCGCCCCGCGCCAGGTCGTGGCCATACTTGCATGCTTGCTGTGCTGTCATGGAATAGTCAATCTAGCACTTTCTGTGTGGATTGCCGACCGGCGACGGATAGAGCGAGATGCATTAGGTCTTGGTCTGACGGGGGGCCTGCGGTGCTGAGATGTGGACCTGCATGCCTGGCGCCATCGCCATCTGGCCGCGCGGGCCGCCCCGCGCCTCGGCCGCCCCCGCGCGCAAACGCGCCCGTCCGCTCGGCCGCCACACTGCCGCGCTGCCGGACTCGCACCCTCCACGCCATGCCCCAGACCACGGCCTCCGCGCTGCGACGCGCCCCCGTGCCCGACCGCCCGTCTGCGCGCCCTCCTGCCCGTGGCCGCTGCTCGGCCGCGCCGCGCTCCCGCGCTCAGCCGCGCCCTCGCGCGCGCCTGTCCTGCACCCGTGCCGCGGCCCCCTGGCTTCGTGCCCGTGGCGCTCGCAGAACACGCCGACGCCAACGCGGGCCGGAGCAGCCTCGCGGAGAGGTTTTACGGCCGCACCATGGCCGTCATCGACCGCCGCGCCAGGACTTGAGCACCGGCCAGCAGGACGAGGTCGTCATAATCAAGGACGACGATGAAGCCGCGGCGCTGCCGTCTCCAACCCCTGCGGTTGTTGAAGCCGAAGCCAGCGATGTGGTTGTCGACGCGGACACTGTCGGGCCGTCGCGCCTGCCGTCCCCGACGCCCGCCGCCTCGTGGTCCTCGCCGTCCCGCTGGAGAGTCCGCAGTCGAGCAGCCGCTCCAGCCGCGAAGCAGCGGTGCTCACGCTCGCGGATGGCGCCTACAACGGCGTCGCACCCGGCACCCACCTCCGCGGTGGCTCCTCCTCCAGGACGAGCGCGACAGGAGATCTTCTCTCCATCGGTGATACGACCGGTCAGCCGGCGCTGGGGGGTCTCCGCCGATCTCCGCTGTGGATTTGGGATTGAAGTGACTCGGGAATTGCTAGACCTGTTTATTTCATCTAGTCGCTCTCCCTTATCTACTCAGTTTGACCAGGTCGGGGCTGCCTTACGTGGCCATATGCATGCGCTGGGAATTTTGGCATCCAGCATAGCATGCCGCGTTTTGCTTATTTGCACATTTGTTTTTGCAGATTAGCATCTAGTCTACTAACAGCACTTCTAGTCACTGTTTTAGACCTGTTTGTTTCAGTTTCAGTACTGTTTTTCTGTCTAGTACCTCATATTCCAGAACATATGTGTGATGTGATATATTTTCATGTCCTACATGTTGAAATTATACATCCATAATTTGCAATTGAGTTTTTTTTTAATCTCTTGCAAGAATAAATTCAGTACTTCCACAGTACCGTTTCTCCGTTGAGTACAATGTATTTCGGAATATTTCTATAATGTATCTATTTCCATGTTAAGCACATGTTGAGATTAATACGCCAATTTGCAATTGAGATTTTCAATTTCTTGCAAATATAGTCCGTTTATCCGTTGAGTACGAGGTATTCCAGAATATTTCTATGATGTATCTATTTCCATGTTAAACACATGTCGAGATTAATACGTCTATTTGCAATTGAGATTTTTAATTTCTTGCAAAATACAGGTGCAAAATTTAAAGTGATTTCTTCAAGTTGATGCTTGGGATCACAAGATAGTCATATGGATCTACTGCCTACGCAGATTATCGATGACTACTGATAAAGTCTACATTTTGTCGTTTCGACATTATGATTGCTTTACAAAGTGCTCTCCCACACATTTTTCTAAGTCATGGCATAAGGAATTATGAGTGAGTATTTACTGATTTCATCAGATTATACTCCCTAGTGCTGCGAGATTTACTTCATTCTGGAGATTATCTTCAAGGTGTCATGCTTAGCAATTTGAGATTCGTATTAATGGTTTCAAGATAACTTCTTAAAATATCCATTAATTTTGCAACATTACCATGATGGTCTTTAATTTACTAATCGTAAATTAATTATCTCTGGTAACCGATGGCTAGAGAATTGAGGCATTCGCCCTCGATGGCCACCACTGTCCTACCTGGGCCATGGACATCATGATCGCTCTTGTGTATCGTGGGATAATGTGTGCCATCAAAGACCTGTGGATTCTCCTACGGTTGGAGTCACACCACTAACAGAATAAACATGTTGCTTTACGCATCATAAGACATTATATCGATCCAGATCTCAGCATCTGGTTATTCTGTATTAGCAATCCCTGGGATACAAAGAACCTCAAGGGCAAAAGGTTTGAAGGTCACTCCTTCAATCTGACACCATCATGGCAGTCAGTTGTTTGCATGACGTTCTAGAACCGAGCAATAAAATGACTATCCAACTGTCACAGGACCCTATGAGCGGAGAACATGAAGGTTAAATATGCATCAACTGACATGTTTGGAGACTACATTTAGTCCCTCAATCTCCTTAGTGATCTATTTATTTATGTCCATTTCTGATGTTCTAATATGAACATGATTATTGTTGTCATCATATATTGTATCAGCACTTTGGTACAAATACATTTGTATGTATTCTATATATCTGACAGTGATTTTCATATTGAGAATCTTCATGTCTATATATAGATTTCTACGGGAGTCAATCCGATGAAAAATGATATGTGCCTTGTGGACATATGCACCACAAGCTTTATACTCAGGAAAATCTAATGTTTCCACTCTCATTGAGAGAAAGGAGATATTTAAATCGCTAGACGCGATGAGGTATTTGTTGGCTCAACTCGAGTCATATTTACTATCCCTGTGGGTACTCGAGTAACGTCGGGATGCTTTATTGCTTCCCAGGTTTAACTCGTACCCTACTAAACTATGGAGGTATCCGTCAAAATAGTTTCCATAGCGAAACTTATGATGACAGCAAAGAGAAGTAACTTCTCTTTACCATATGCAACGGATATGGCAAGCATATTCTATGTGTATCATCTGGATTGTACTACACATATGACACAACCCGTAGCACATGTTGTGTACGAGATAGTTTTCCAAAGTGTCTTGTACATGACAAACTTGGCATACTCGCCTTGGTCATCGAGACATTGGCTTGAAACAGAAACTATCAGCAATTTCAATAGTTTATGATTATTATGATGCTAAATTCTAATAACATTTGGATTTTATGTGCACTACAAGTGACACAGGGAAGCTAATTTTAAGGCTTGCACACCTTAAATTCTACGATGAACCACTCATACTCCTTGAATGCATCTAGTCGAGGTAAGTGGGCTCTTCCCAGCCATTGAGTAGACTATTCAGGTATTCCATGTGGTTCTAAAAGACATATCTACATGATGGTCTTAAGTGTGTGCTTTATTCACACGAAACCATTGGCTCATCATCCTGACATCGATTTCAAGCAAATCAAATGGATAACATTGCAGAATTCTCCTTGAGTGCCTTCTCTCTGGCCCTTGGATTGAAGTTTGGCAATTTGTCCTAATGTCTAGACTCAAAATAGTTTGGTAGAATCCTATCCAAAGAGTTAAGCTCATTGCATTATCTTTACTTTGGAATTGCAACTTACCAACTTTACGTTGGAGTCATGTAGTTTTACACGCTCATGACCAAACTGCATAATATTATTCCCCTCTGTCTTTAATACATGGAAATCTATCAAGTATTTCCTATCTGCGGTAATTCGGTTGCATACCGATATCACCACCCGGCATACATCATTGGCCCCTCAACATATAGTTGGGATCTATGTGAGGAATAACTGTATTTCCATCAATACCTCAAGCCCCTCGCATGGGGAGTTATTCAAGGCCAGTATGCTGATTTAATGAGGAACATTTCCAGGCATTAGGGGGAGATTTCAAGTACCATAAAAATGCCAAGAAATTAGTGGAATGTTCAACGCATTTCTGCCTTAAATCCACGTACTCAAAGATCTGAACCATGCATTTAGAAGATTTGCAACACATTGCAAATAATCTGCCAGATTCATTTACTGACTATAAAGGTGTCACACAATCCTACAATCCTGCAAAAGTACGCCTGAAAGAGTGGGGGTACCGGCAAAATCCACTTCACTCCTCGTTCAAAGCAACAGGGGGAGATGTATGGCAGAAGTACATCAGGATTCAGCTTCTCGCAAGCAAGGATATCAAGGCCTGTGAATCAGTAAATGCAAGTCAACTTCACGTTGGCAGACACCTAATGGGTAGTATACACCCAGTGGACGGGAAACCTCCACCAACCCATGTCATAGTGCACACAATGACCGGGACATCGGAATACCCGACTCAATCGCATTGGAAAATCGCGAGAAGTCACTACGGGTAACGATATTTTCATCAACTATATATTGATATATAGATTCTGGAGAATCATATAATCGGAAGTCTACAATTGTCGACATACATTTCTCAACTAGATTGCAAAACCTTACAAATGATTCAGATCCAAAGACCATGGCCATGGCAAAGTGTGATCAACACCCGGACTGAACTCAAGCAAAGGGTATAATCTAGGTAGAAATGATCTTGCTCAATAATGGGAAGGTATTCATAGGCAATACCTACACCAGTTTTCTTCTGGAAACAGAATTAAGAACAATGAGATGGTGAAACAAAGAGCGAGTATTGTAGCACAAGGGTTCACCCAAATACCCAACTATTCTCCAAAGATGGAATCTCATTCCGATAACTTATATCATTGGCAGTTCAAAATCATCTATCTCTGCAGTTGATAGATGTAGTGATCACATGTCCATGTGGATCACTAGATTCAGACATATATGATTGATTTCCAATGAAATCTTAATTCTGAATCGAAGTACAAAATGCAACATACATTGTGTAAAATCAATAAGTCACCATATGACTTATTATTATCGTCGGTACATTTGGTACAACCGACATAGTGAGTTCCTTATTCACAAGGATTACTCCTACAATGATGATTATCCATGTTTGCGTGTCTGCAATGACGACACATGTAATCATATAAATGACAGAGTTTAAAATGAAGGATTTGGGTAAACCAAAATACCGCTCGTTACTACAACTTGAGCACCTTCATTCATACATTATGGTATACTATATTGTCTATATCCAAAATATATTGGAGAAATTCATTATGGACAAATCTTATCCATCCATAACTCTCATGGTAGTTCATTCTCTAGACGTAGAGAAAGATCTATTTAGACCAAGAGATGATGGAAATGAGGTATTGGGACTCAACGTTCCATAATGCCATTGGATCCACCAAATACAATTGGTTGGGACTCAACAATATCTATCTATATCTCCAAAGGCATCAAACATCTTGTCCTGGTTTTTTAGTTTCACGGAAATGTGAACACCGATATCATTGGATACATCGATTAGATCCCCACTATGTCAGATCGTAGACAAGCTTAGTGTTCATACTAGGTGTGGTAGCCCTCTCATGAAGAGTCTTCCAAACAGACCTCATGGCTACATCCACCAACCATTATCTCAAAGATAATGTTGCTTGTGTTGCCCGGATGCAAACAGGTTACGTAATTAGCAATATTGTTATATTGCATATCTTGCAAGTCAAATCATGTGAATGATTTGTTCACCAAGTCTCTACCAGTTTCTACATTCCAGAAATACGTTCATGGAGTTGGTATGTGATGGCTTCGGAATTTGCAAGAATCAGGGGGAGTACCTTCCTGAATTGTTCATGTTCAAAGCATCATATTATACTCTTTTTTTCTTAATGAGTTTACTTTAAAGGTTCTCATGAAGGTTTTTAATGAGGTAATATCAACATGAGATCATATGTCATACCTTTTGTTTTTCCCACCGGGGTTTTTAAGAAAGTGTATATGACATATTTATTGTCCTCTAAACTCTATGAGTTTTCTCGTATTGAGTTAAAAGAGACAATAACCATTATATGTTGCATCATTTCTCCTTATTTTTCCCACTAGGTTTGAAGGAGTTTTAGCAACATATTCTACACTACTCCTCATATTTTTCCCACAGGGTTTTTGGAGGAGACTCTTTCGAGTTGATGATACTACATGGACAAGCGAAGATTAGGGGGAGTGTTAGAATTAAACACACATGTTTAATTGGAAGGGAATCTCCCCTTGTTAACTGCCATGCCGTTGCCAACAGGCAACCGACACGCCTCTCCCTTCGCGTCCCTCTGTATCGTCGCGTCCCTACGGGATGTATATATTGTAACAAACCCAATCAATGAGAACAGCGATTCCACTACTTGTCAATTGTCTCTCGCATATACTTTACAACAGTGATTCTCTCTTTCTAAAGAGGGTGTTAGGTACAATCATGTTGTAGGCTAGAGAAAAGCTTAAGACATCTTCTCCTTCTTGATTCCTGATGCCATAGCCAAAGCCCCATGCGTGCCCCGTCAAAACCTGTGTTAGATGTACCCACGTGGCCATTGAGGTCTCCTCCTATGAAGAGCTTCTCCCAATCGGTACACTCCTAACCATGTCTTCCAGGCCTTCCCAGAACTACCTCTTGGTGTTCTCATTGTGGCCTACTTGCGGGGCATACGTGCTGATAACATTGAGAACCAAGTCCTCAACTACCAGCTTGACCAGGATAATCCGGTCCCCACGTCTCTTGACGTCTACCACTCCATACTTGAGGCTCTTGTTGATCAAGATGCCTACGCCATTTCTGTTTACAGCCGTCCCCGTGTACCACAGCTTGAAGCCGGTATCCTCCACCTCCTTCGCCTTCTGTCCTCTCCATTTGGTTTCTTGGACGCAAAGGATATCAACACCTCTCTTCACCGCTGCATCAACTAGCTCCCGAAGCTTCCTTGTCAGAGACCCTACGTTCCAGCTACCTAAGCGAATCCTCCTAGGCTCGGCTAGCTTCCTTACCCTTCGCACTCGTCGAGTCAAATGCGAAGACCCTTGTTCATTTTCCACTACATCCGGGCGCCGATGTAGCGCGCCACTAAGGATGCGACGACCGGATCCTCGCTCACTTGCGACTGTATCCGGATCAAGATACGGCGCGCCACTTGGGGGGTAACGGCCCGGCCCTTGCCCATTTTCCACCACACCCGGGTTCCGATGTGGCGCGTCGCTGAGAGGGTTACGCCCCAACGAAAATCTTTTGGGTTTCATCTCCATAAGAGTGACTGAGTTTTTACGTTGGCTCGCCAAGCCTATCACAACCCTCCTCCTTTACCCGGGTTTGGGACCGGCTATGTTGAGACAACATAGGCGGAGTTAAAAACGGAGGATGTTGCAATAAAAAGAAATGACATATGTTTTTTCTCGGAAGCCATCTCAACGAGACAAAGTGGTTTAATCCTTATATTTTAGTTTTTCTGTCCATTATAAATCCATAATGCAGTGTAACGATAATAACATACAAATGTCATTTCTGTGAGCCCACGACGGCGAGACAGACACGACCTCTGCTCGTCCTTGGCCGCCTCTCTGAACTGAATGTTATACCTCTACTACTTGAGGAGGTAATAGCTGTGAGATGTACCTGACCGTGACGTCACCTCGGCCATATCCTCCTCTCTGAAATGAATATTATGTCTGAATTATCCAAAAAAAGCTTATTGATACTATTGATATTGCTTTTTTACTGCTCGAGTAAGGTAATAAATGGTGAGACGAGCGCGACCCACATCATTGCCTCAGCTATGTCCGCCTCTCTGAATTGAATATCATGTCTGAAATATCCAAAAAGCTTATTGAGATATTGATAGTGCTTCTCTTCTCTACTAATCGAAGAAGGTAATAGTTTTTTTATGTGATTCTTTTTTCCATTGCAATGCACTTGAGTTTCTTCTGGATTAGTTATTATCAAACCTGCAGTTCTGTACTCGTGTCTTATTTTTTCAGTTGAACACAATGAACTTTCTATAGGATTTCATGGTTTTTGCAAAGTACGTAACTAGCTGGGTTGTTTTATTCCTGCATATTCAGAAATTTTGTTGTGAAGCTAAGGCTGGTGTTACCAAAGTCCACTCTGTCTAGATTGGAAACAATTGGAGACATGCTTCACGTAATATTCAGGGGTGGTCAAAACCATGTGAAGTATTACAGTGCAAGTTTCTCTGCCTTACATGAGTGTTAAAACCGTCAATCGATATATCGATCTACTTGGAAATTTTCTGGGGTTGCGTTGGGTTGGGTTGGTCTGGTAGTGGGTAGTAAAATGATCTGTTTGTTGGGATCCATCTTTTTTTCAGGGATTTTTGTTAGGATCCATAGTCGAAGGGGTGAAGAGATGAGATTGATTGTCTGATCCCCACGTCCGTAATTCGAGCCCGTGGGCGCCGCTGCACTGGCCTGGCCTGAGTCACTGGTAACCAGTCATGCATGCTGCTTCAGTGACTCGCACGTACCTCCTCGGCCTACTCGCCGGCGTCGAGCGGCCAAAGTCCTCACTGCTAGCTCAAATAGCCATGGTGCCCATGTACGATGACTGGATCGATTGGCCTAACCGATCACCTACATGCATATAGGAGGAGCGTATCATTGATATCAATATATTTGGCTTAAAAGTTTGTAGATGGACAAGCTCACACGAACGATGCCATCTCTATCGCTTAGTAATTTAACAAGATAGTGTGCATTTATCAATGCAAATTAACCACTAGATTTGATTTCTGGATTATCACTCAAGGATTATTGCTTGAATGTTCATACATGGATGCCATCTTTGTCGCTTACCAACTTATAAAGAAAATGTGCATATATCAAGGGCAAACCACTAGATTAAGTTTCAGGATTATCACTCTCGGATGAGCTTGGTCACCTTGAGGTTACAATCAGGGACTCCATTGTAGATACAAGAGTGACTTTTGTAGGAGAAACAAAATTCTTAGCCATATTAGCTTTGGGAATAGTCATCCTGCAAAGCCTTCTCTAATTCCTCTTGTGGTCATGAATCAGTTGGTTATAAAGTTTGCAATAATAAATCAACATTGTGTTTCTTGTATACTGGAACATTTTTTTCCATTTAAGGTAGCTGTTTATTCAATGAGATTGTCTAACTTTGTGTCCTACTCTATTATTTGGTGTCTTGGGGCTTATCTCTCTAGATTATGGTGAAGCAAGGGGGAGTCGCTTATATCCTAGTTGTTGCCACAGCCCACAAGTGACTTTCATCGTCTATTGTAGCTTTAGCGAATATAGTTGATGCATGATTGCAGATGCCAATAGGTGTAAATGTGTGAGAAGTGTATGTGCGTACATTGGTGTATAGTTGATGCATAATTACTTTATTTCCAAATTGCTCATGTGTGTCTGTGTGTGTCTGTGTGTCATGTCTGCATATTGAGCTTATAGATTTTTCTGACGAATGTTTCCTATTTTGATTCTTGTCAAATGACAATTGCACTTTTATCTTTCTCGTGATTTGATTGCTCTCTCTCTGTGGTACGTATCTCTATGGGTGTTATGTTTCTTAAATTTTGACAGTGGAACCCCCCAGTTTCCATTTCTCTTGAAGGCTACATTTGCATGTAACTTTTTTTGACAACCAAATTGCTACATTGACTACTTTGTTTTAGTAGTGCAGTATTTTATGTTCTTCCATCAGAGGTACTTCATTCCTTTTTTTACACCTTTGGATATGTAAACCTCATCTTTCTTTTATTTTTAAAATAGATGCGTGCATAACTACTTCCATGATGAGCCGGTATCTGTCGAGCAGGGCATGGCACGTCTTCCCACCATTTGCCACCATTAGGTATGTTAGTACAACTACATGGCGTTGTTGATGGTGCAGACAAACGAAGATAGGAGGCTCATGCTGCTTTTTAATCTCTATATCTGGACCAGATTACTGCTTCGTTTCCTCAGTCTCTGTCAGATGAGTAGACCATCTACTTTTCTCCTCTGGCTGCATTGCCATTTTGGTCATGTTGTTCATCAGTGGGGATTCCTGCTCCCTTGCTGTCTTCAAGGACTTCTATTCAGCTCTAGCTCCTCACATTCTGCTGCTCTTTCTTTCCTATTTCTTGGCAAATCTTGTAACTCTTCATGTAGTATGACTTTGAGCTGAATGAATTGGCACCTGTTGGTGCCTTCCTTTGTTAAAAAAAAAAAGTGTACCTGTGATGTAGCATTTTGGACTGCTCTGAAATATAATTTTAGGCTGCTTCAAAATATGGGTAATGTAAATGGAAAGTTCAATATCGAGTCGGATGTAATGAGCTGCAGTAGCTAATTGGCAGACTGCAATGGGCTATAAATTGGGTCGAATTTAATACAATGCAAGTGACACGGTGGGAGTGGCGGTAGCGATATTGGATAAGGAGGCGCTTCAATAGGAGAAAATAAACCGAGAGAGCATGAACGCAGGAGAGGACGAAACCACACATCTCTACTCTTAATGGACGAGTTGGTTGAATAGTCCCACCACTTTCGTCTGGGTTTTTTTCGTCCGGTTTATTTTCGTCTCAACTCCCACCACTCCTCTCACGTTAATTTTTTTTCTTCGGACTTAAAACCGAATCGCGTCTGATACTCCTTCCATTTATTCGTGCTTGCTTTGGCAGGTGTCGATTCAACTCAATCATGTAAATATTTGGTTTTTAAAAATTCAGAAATAATACCATATACATGATGAAGGAGCCCACAACATTTTTTTTTTCATGGAATTCTTCCTGCCATACCACACATCGTCTGATTTGTTTCCTTCCCAATCGATCTCCTTCACGATTTCCCCCAAAAAGCAAATCCTCCCCTTCCTTTCAATTTTTTCCAAACCCGATCGCCAACCCATCATGTCCGTAGCCATGGAAGAGAGAGGAGGGAGAGGGGAGAGGGAAGCGCGGCGGCCTCTGGTCCATCAGACGGGAAAAGGACATGCCTATGCACTACCGCCCGCCACGCCGCTGCCGCCGCTCGCGTGGTCATTCTCCTCCGTCCATCCCCAACTCCAACTCGATCTCCAGCTACCGCGACACCGCAGATGGCCAGTCTGGGACTCTGGGTACACGCACCCGCCGCTCATCAGATAAGATACCGCTGCGCCTGTCCTCCGGCCAAGATCGACGAGACCACTCGATCGCGTGGAGCTGGACATAGGGCACTGCATCCGCAATGACGAGAAGCAGGTCGTACGCCACTGAAGTATAGGAGCACCGCCGCCAGGTAAGCCTGCAAGCAGGATGTCGTGCTCCAGGCCCTCCCTTCCACCTTCGGTCCAGAAGATCCTGCACGGCTGCACCAAGCCTGCTTCTCATGTTGATGATGCGCTCTTCAAGGATGTAGTGCTGCATGGGTTCCGGCGCATGGGGATGGCAAGATCTGCATCGTCCACATCATCGACGCGCAGGTACACACATTGATGCTTGCAATTACAGTTTCATGTCCTGATCCAAAATGCCACAGGGATCTGATTTTTATATTCTTTTCGTGATTGTTTTTGAACAGTTGTGCTTTAGTTTGTTAGCTTGGATGGGTTTGTGGCCTCGCCTCATTAGGTCCGAGGACAAAAGTGCATGGCGAATAGATACATGCAGCACGGGACCAAAAAAAATTAGGTACATTTTGCTGATCCAAAAATTATGTTATACACTAGATCAATTATCTCGTCGAGCCGCCGGCACTGTCCCTGGACTCCAATTCCATGCGTGATGGATTTCGCTATTGTACCAAGTATTTGCTGAATTTATTGGCATTCATTCATATTATTGGCCGGCGGTTATGGTTTTCTGTTTTATAGACTGAACCTTCAAGGGTCGCCAAGTTCAGTTTTAGAACAAAAGTTGCGGGATAAGCTGGACAGCTGAATGCGCAAGATAGATGATGTTTGGAATTTGGATCATGAGCTTCCAACAATGACCGTGCGAGATGCTGGACATGGCGTGCAAGGCCGATGTTGATGGCGACACATATACTCATCAGCTGCACTACTACACGTCAGGGAGGAGGAAGCTAGGGAACCCATATTTGAAACAGGAGAGCAAGGAAAGGTTTAATGGTTACTGATGAAACCATTAATCAATAATAATGGTGATTAGTTGTTCTTGAATCACAATTAATCCTTGCATAACTCCATGTGTTGCTCTCTTGAGTGGGTGACCTGTGACCTGTTCTATACAAAAGAATAATGGTGTGCAGTTTCAGTGGTGAGTGGACGCGATATGGCCGCAGACTATATTTATCCTATCAAACCATCGGTAACTGAAAACTAATCATGTTGGTTGCAACGGGGGCAGCCTTATATTCCCCAATGATGTTTGTGTAAATGCTATATCTATTTATTGTTCAAAAAACTTGCCTGTGTGCAGTTTTTCATGCATGACACTACAGAACCAAGTATTGGTAGATTTGGTAATGCTTTATTTAAAGTTCTTGTGTACATCAGACTGACTATTACCACAAACATGCCATTTATAGCATTTGATGGGAGCCAATGCCAAGGACTTTTTGTGTCCCCATTTCTTTAGCATCATCATGTTTAGTCATTCCAATTTTAGAATCTCATAATGTGATGCCTAATTACTTTGACCGAATATGAATACAGTGATTTGTTGTAATTTACAGAACATTTTTTTGATATGATGAGTTGTTTGCAATGTCTGCTTACTGTGTTTACAGGACACCAGATTTCAATACCCCTTTGTAATAATTTCTTAGGTGATTTGTTGGACAAGCACACACCCAGATTTTGGGGATTAATAGCATCAGTATGCAACTACATCAGGGTTGTCATTCGTCGCGCTCCGTTCCTGCCCCACTGCCACTGCCGCCGACATGGTCTCTGCCCAAGTGCTGCCTCTGGGTTGCTATTCTCCATGCTCACGCCTTGCCTCTAGATCGCCATTCATTACGCCTCCACTCGTTGTTGCCGGCATGCTGAGAAGCTTCAATAGAGCCTACTGGTTAAGGACGCAAGGCAACTCAGTTTCCCAGGTGTGCATTCTTAAGGTCTGGCACACCCAATTCTTTTCCTCGCCAGCACATCGACATGGCTTGTAATAGTATGATTTATCATTTTAGCTGCACGGAATTGGTTGTTCCACTGGTTTGCTCAGCGCATTTAGTCGAGTGCACTATATTATTCATGTGTGCAGTTCTCATATACTATATTGTGCAACCAATCATCAGTACATCATTTTTTTAGAAACTAAAGGCACAAAAATGATGCTTCTAATTATGTTTTCTTCTTGTTATTTGTCAACTCAGCTCACAAAAATGTCGTCAACTTCATGGGTGAAACTTGATGCCTGACAGTCAATTCCATTGATTATTTTGCAGTGAGATCAATCAACACATGCTTCAGTCACTTGGCGTCGCCAGCTTTCATACAATTGCCCAATGACCCTTTGATTTAATTTTGCCTCTGATTCTCAGCTACTCAAGTGGTTACCAAAATAAAGGTTAGACATTTTTACTGTTCTTGATGTGAGGTTACTAATGGAGCACCAATTATAGCCATTGTGGACTTGGTATCCAAATTTTTAGCCGGTTTGAACAGAATGAGAATTTATTATGTTTGTTCATAAGTTATTCGGATAACCAGAGTGACCTTTTCTGTTCATGATATCATCATAAAAGTTGTGGCACTTGCCTTAAGTAATTCCCCTGAAGCAAATGGAATGCAACAAGTTTTTTTGCCAATTAAGTTTCTCTGTTTTATAAGACAACTAGCTTTTGCTGTAAATCCGATGTATTAGATGCAAGCCTTCTTGGTTTACATATTTATTGGCTAAAAAATATTTTGTGTTTCAATGTACACGAGGGACTGATGAGAGGTATTATATGGAGAATATCACCAAGCTGATAGTAGTGTAACCTTGAACATACACATGATGATTAGTCAATAGATATTGCATTGGAGTTTCTCTTTTTCAAAGTCTGCTCCGACCAAGCACTTACATGTTCAGGTACATATGTTGGGTTATGTCAAGTACTTTTTTAGTCTCTGCTTTTGTAAATCTCTTGTGAATTTTCAATTGCGAAATGTCTGGGACAAATCTGAAGGAAGAAGTTCAGAAGTGTGATTCAGTGATATATTGATCTTGCTGCAGAAGAAGGTATGCATAATTGTACACAAAAGTTTGTATCAACATATTTTGATGTATGCAATGACAGTCCTTGCTATTCTAGGGCCTGAGAGGTCTCTATGATAGGAACTGTAGATTGTTAAACCATAACAACAATATCTTTCATAGGTATGACAAAGGGTCAGAAGTTTAAGCAGAATTTCTTCAGCGGCATGCTTGTATTGCATCGTCAAAGTTGTTTGCATGCAAATCTTAGTTTGAACCAGAATCAAGGTTGAATTCGGAAGCACCAAAAAATACACATCCCAAAGGTCTGGTTTTGCTACAGTTGTACTATCTATGCTCCAATAATTTTTTCTGCATTTTTCCTTGGTACCAAATTTTCAGGGTGTCTATTTGATTCATATTTTAGTAAAGTAATCAGCATGTTGGTCTGACCACTTGACATACCTTTGTTTTGTAGGAGGGTTAGAAGATTGTGAGCTAGATGTACCATCAACACGGTGGTGAGCATATTGGGGAGACCGCGAAGTGATTGGTGTGTATGAAGATCCTAGCTGCATTTTTTAACTAAAATGTTTGTATTTTTTGGTCCTTGCCTGTATGTATGGAAAAAGCACTTGTGGGTCCATCTGATTACAACTATGAATTTCTTGTTTGAAATGTTGAGTTTTAAAACCCAAGTCTTATGGTCTATACTTTGTTATGGAGAGAAACCAAACCAGATGATGGTTGCAACTAATTGTACATTCCTACTATGTTTGCGACAAGAGCATGTTGGTGCTATGTACTCTCTGTTTCTCTTGTTGCATCAATGTTTTGAGCACCGGTCCCTTCTGTCTGGTTTGCGTAAGTGTTTTGAGCACTGGTCCTTTTTTCTGGTTAGAGGCAGAGGGATGGGAGGGAGAGATGTTAGATGTGATTATCATTGTGCGACTAAAATATGTTGTTGCTGCTGTTGCGTAGATGAGAGAGAGAGAGAGAGAGAGATCTTGTGTTGTATTGTTTGCTCATGTATTTATTTGATACAATGTGAATAGCCGCATGGATTTGTGGAGTGAGGGGAACACCGATTCATTTGGGACTATCTGTGTATTTTGGTTCACCTGAAGAAGCACCGATGATGTAATGTGGTACTCTCACATATTGATATTCGTGAAGATAAGGTATGCACCAACGCTGTTTTTAGTTCACATGTTGATGTTCGTAAAGATAAGGTATGCACCAATGCTATTTTTAATTCAGATCAGTCTTTTGATTTCTAATTGTCATGTGAAGTATTGTCAGGTTGTCAAAATGATGCATAATGCTAAGGAGGTTACTAGAAAGGGTGAAGGTTGAGTCATCAGTTGTCTTGAAGCCTTAACTTTTGATGCTACCGGCGACAAAGTTATAGTCATTGTGTTTTGCAAAAATGTTGAAGCTAATAATGGATGTTCATATATTATATTTCATGCTGATGGCTTAACTGATTCATGTGCAGTTGATGTTAACCAAGTTGGAATAGAAATATGATATTTCTCTTATTTAGTTAATTGGCTTCTATACATTCCATCTTGCATGCATCTAGAGAAAGAAAGTATTTTTTCGTATTTCCAGTTTCTCAAGTTCACTGTTCTAGATGTTTGTGTGTATTTTTTCCGTGAAGCAATCAAAAACTGCAAGCATCCTTTACTGACACAAATATAATTGTGTGGTTACATGTTTTAAATGCAAGTGTGTGTGGGTGAGGGTGGAAGGAGGAATTGCGATTTGGATGCACCATTGATAAAGGTGATGAGCTTGGACTTGGGAAGTGGATTAGAGAAATAATAAAAAAAATTGACAATACAACGTGAAGTGCATATAAGGTTCATAAAGATGTATGTCATGTGTCCAGACGGATCATACTTTTTCTTTTTCAATGCATTCACCATCTCCAAATTGACAAAGTCACTGACGTAATTATGACAAAATGAATTGAAAACTCATCGAGTTTTACACAATCAGAAGAGATGCATACAAATAAGTGTCCTTCTTTATACACAATAATAATTGTCCGCTGGTTGCAACTGGATATAAATATTTTAATATGATTTTGTAAATAAATATTTACCAAATTCTGCCCATGATATACCTATTTGAATATATTTTAGGATTTTATTTTGCAATCATTTATTGACTTCCAAAGAAAAAAGATAAGTTTATTTGGTAAGTCAATTAAATGTGGGACAACTACGACCATTTTCATGGAATGATGCTCAGTCCAAGGATGGAATTTTCGACGAACCACTCCGCGTGGCAGGAAAAGGAACATTATTTTCCTTTTTAAGCCACGCATCGCTTCTGGTCGTACGTCGCTGGTGTTTTTGCGAAAAAACCCCGCTGTTTCTTTGAAATCAACCCGCGGTCCTTGTTTAAGTGGTACTCAGGAAAAACGATTCATTTTTGCGTAAAACCCCCTGTAGTTTGGACTATTCAACGCGCGGTCCAAGCAGTTCTGTAAAGAAAAAAGGAAACACAACCACACACAGAGCACACGGGCTCGCCTCCTCTCCCTCTCGCCTATGAAGTCATCGCCGCCGCCGCCGCCCATGCCGGCTGCTTCCGGCGCCTCCGGCGCAGCGCGGCACGCCCCAAGCTGCCGACGGTCCGCGCCTCCCTCCCCTCCACCCAGACTCTCTGCTCCCGGCCTCTACAGCCCGCTCGCAACCACACCCCCATGGCTAGGGTTTCGGGCATGGCTTCGCCGGCGTGTCTCCGGTGGTCCCAGGTTCGTCCTTCCTTCCTTCTTGGCCGAGATTCGCTGCCCATACACCTCACCTTCTCTTCATATTCTCTGCTGGAGATGCAGTTGGGGCACGCCATGGGAGTTCCCCATCCATCACGGTCGCCGTTGTCAAGGGATTCTTCAAGGAGATGTCAAGGACGCCATGGACATGCAGCTCCTCAAGGTTTTATCCCTCCTTTCCTCTGACATCAAGTTGTAACAGTACATTAATCCAAGCAACTGTTTTCAGATCAATTAAGGAATCAATCTCATGATGGTTGATGCTTGATGCAGCGGAGGATTGGGCCTCGCATTATTTTTTCCAGAATTGGGTGTGGGTACTCTCTAAACTGGATTGAGTGAGCTAAATCTGTGCATCAAAATTGTAGTCTGTAGCTTTATGTGTTACGTCTTAAGATTGAACTTGAAGTTGCTTTTGGGAGTAGTTTTAGTTGGTAGATGTTTCAGGCTCCAAATACGCACACATTATGTGCTTAATGTGTGGCATAAACATGATCAGTTTTATGCTTAGAAACCAAACCACTGTCCACCCATTTTATTTCTTCATGAGTATTTTGTGTTGAAATCAGATCACCGTTCACCTGTTCTCGTACTGTTGTCTTTAACTTATTTTGCCGATTCTCAATAAAATGCTCAGTTCAGGATGTGATTTTCAGTTTTAGGCATTTGATACTTTTGGCACTGAGCAAAAAAAATTCCTCTGAGCGTGTACCTTCAAATGCAAAGTTCTGACTATGATTTCGCATGCGATCACACCGCCGTCGGTCGCTCTGCCTACCGAGTGCCACCCCGCCGCCTCCCCCACTCCCCCCACCTGGGACCTCACCGCCCGCTCTATCTAATATATTTTCCAGTTTTCTTATAGTCGCCAATACAAATGTC
>NC_041388.1:433025535-433029591 GCF_002162155.2 Triticum dicoccoides
GCTTGAGTGTCAAAAGGCAGCAGGGATAATGAAAAAAGTGTATGGGTTCGTTGCTACATTGTAGTAGTTATGTACATCTCAAATTTTCAGCCCAGGATTTTTATTTTGACTGATGTGAGTATTTCTTAGTCAGTCTTCATCTTCCAGCTTTGACTGAAAATAACTCTCCTGAAAACTGTTGGCAATACTCACAATGTGATCTACAAAGAAACATTTGATGATCTTGCTTGATAACTTACCGGCGGGCAGAAAATATATCATGTTAGTACCATTCGTAAGCAAACATGTACCTTATTTCTGCTTAGATGTTCTCTGTTTCTTATTTCATAAGTGTTTTGCATTCCCTATAGAAGCTGACCGGCCAAATTTATGTTTACTACACTAGCATAGTCTCTCAAGTACTGCACTCCAGCAGGCCACCCAACCCATATTTAAAATCGGGTACTTTTAGTTCTGACTGCAGTCATATAGATATTCATGTATAAAATTGTTTGCCTTTTGTTCTGGTTAAATCCAGTGATGGCGCTCTAGGTGATCATGCTTCTTAGCCGCTATTAGCGGGCGAAGGCGCAGCGTGTACAAGTATATCTTTCCACATAGAAAATAATTCATCTACACAAGCCTTCAGAACAGGGTAGATTTCCTAGAAGGCGACACCAAATAGATCATTTTTGTACCCAGGTTTCCTTTCAAGCTTAGAATTATCAAATTCTACTACAGTTTATATTTGATGCATGAAATTGACCTCTTAGCAATCACCGGTTCAACAATCTTTGTATTATATGCAACCATCAGGCTTATGCATATAATCGTTCAGGTCCTGATTTTTTAAATTAAATATTCTTAATGTTGAGCGTAAATCGTCGCCTGCAAATCCAACCCCATAGTAAGTCACCGCCTCGCTGTTATTTTCATCTGGTACAAGACTAGGTAAGGCAAGCAGATTCTTATAGGTTGATCTAGCCTAGTGTCTATTTTGAGCGTAAAATTTTCATTTTTTTCATAGATAAAACTGTTTGGGTAAGCTAAGGATTTTATGGCTCAATTTGGGGAAAGATCAAATGTTGTGTGCGCTGTTCGTATGTACCCGTGTTATGAAAATTTTGCTATAATATCAGTTTAGCAACTCAAATATTACACAGTAAGCATACATTGGATTTGAGGAGGCCCCATATGTCTTCCAAGCTAAAGTTGGCACTTGGCAGGTGGCTGCCTTGCTTAGTCGGTATGGGGTCTGAGACGATCCTTGGCAACACAACAGAGGGGAAGCCAAGACTATCCTTTGGATTATGTGTTCCCCTGTCTTATTTTGTTTGTTTGAGCACCCTCAACGATATACTTGGGTGGTATTGCAATCTTCTATAAGTATCTACCTGTAATCATGTATTATGTATTGCAGATGGACCAGCTGATTCAACGGTTGACAGAAAGGACTCTACCTGCAAACAAGACCATTGTTCCCAAGGTGGTGAAACACAATACCTTGGGCCACATCTTCCAGAGGTACGCCATGAAACGCTGATGATGGGCTATGAATGCTCCAACTATACTAATTGGTTGAGCTGTGCTTGGTAAATAGGAGTATTTAGTACGAACATATCCTTAGTGCTGCAACCTGCTACAATCCTACTGCAGTGTGCCTTTCAGCAGTTAGCACAATTGCACGGTGAACCAACTACTATTCTTTTAGAACCAAGACAGTGAGGAAAAGTAACCTCCCTTTACTCAGCAGTCAGCACAATTGCACGGTGTGCCTTTGTATTGCGTTGCAATCATGTGCAAGCACTTGGGTTAAAATGTTACTCAACATGGTTTTCTTTATTTCTTTTGTCCATTTGAAATAATTTCTCACATGCTTGTGTATACAGGATATCTGGTGTCATATATATTCCCTACTGCCAATGCGAGATGCTGCTCGAGCTGCTTGCGTGTCTCATGCATTTAAACGTTCTTGGAGATGCTATCCGAACCTTGCTTTCAATATGACAACATTGGGCATAGATATAGAATCATGTGGAGAGGACGAAATAGCAAGAAATTTTACTAGCAAAGTTGACCACATTTTGAAAAACCGTCCATGCACTGCCACCAAGACACTTGAGATTGTTTTCCGTTTCTACAATGCCAAAAGTTTGTAATATTGACAGTTGGTTTCAGAATGCCGTTACACCGGGAATTGAAGAACTCACCGTGGAACTATCTTCAAAGTCAGGAATATATTACAACTTTCCGTGGTCACTTTTAGCTAATGAGAGCGGAAACACGATTCGGTATCTAAATATTTCTCGTTGTGCTTTCTCTCCCACCAGCGGGTTATGCTTTAAAAGCCTGTCAAGACTCGACCTGAGTGATGTTGATATCACAGGGGACCAATTGGGGTCCCTTCTTCACAATTCTTTTGCTTTGCAACGGATGCAACTCAAGTTTTGCAATAAGATAATTTGCTTGAAAATACCATTTCATCTACAACAACTCAGATATCTGGATGTGTTTGACGGCGGCAGGATGCTGCGGGTTATAGAGGTAGAAGCTCCAAACCTCTCTAATTTCCAGTTTAGGGGACATCGTCAAGTACAACTATCATTTGGAGTAGGATTACAATTCAAGAATTTCGACTTGTCCTTTCCTGGTGTTCTCAGCTATGTTTGTGCTGATTTTCCGTCTAGCTTGCGCTATGTTGAAGCTCTTTCTCTAGGTTCATGTCATGAGGTATATGCTAAATCCTTGATATGCATGGTATGATTGTCTTTCGACTGCTGATATTATGATTGATCTGAAATGTCTTTGTGCAGATGATTGATACACCAGTTTTACCTAGCAAATTCTTACATCTCAAGCACTTGAATGTTGATCTTAGTACACTGACATTTCCCTCGACCTATGACTACTGTTCTTTGATATCCCTTTTTGATGCTTCTCCTTCTTTGGAGACCCTTGTCATGAATGTAAGTTACTGTACATATTGCAATGATATTAGTTACAATGATGGCATTATTATTAATCTAACCATATGGCCTGTCGTCTCTAGGTTTTGCAGAAAAAGATGTTGCATGAATCAATCGTGGGAGATACATCACATTTGAGGCAGATGCCAGGGCACCGCCATGATAGCCTCAAGACAGTGAAGATTATTGGTTTCTCCTCTGCAAAGAGCTTAGTAGAGCTAACATGCCATATCATTGAGAATACAACGTCACTTGAGGGCCTTACATTGGACACCACAACAGGACATCCTTTGTATAGTTGTTTAACCAACAATATTGGAAAGTGCATGCTGTTGCACGGGGATTTTATGGTGGAAGTTCGTCAAGGGCTCTTGGCTATCAGGACATATGTTGAGCCAAAAGTTCCTTCCAGAGTCAAGCTAAATGTTGTGGAGCCTTGCCGCCGATGCCATGATCAACCACTGATCATATGTTGAACTTCATATGCAAGTTATCATAAGTACCACATGATTCCTGTGTAAGTTAAACTAGAACGTTGAACCTTGCTGCTGCTGCTACCCGGGTTATACACCCCAAACCCAATGTTTAACATGAGGCTCGTGTGTTGCCATGTAAGTAGACCTCCTGCCGCTGCAATGTTTCTAGGTGTAGGTGCAAGCAAAGTATAACTGGAATGGACCGAAAATTGTTGATCCATAAAAGATGTACTCCCAGCATACAGTAGAGCCACTGCTCTTTTTCCATTGAGATAGATGACCACAGTGGGTGTGGAAGGGGAGAGCACCACTGATGGTTTGGGCAGAAATGAACATCACATTTTCTGTGTTGTTCCCTGTATTTCAGGTTCTTCAGTGTCAGTTTGCTGTCGGCCAGTATGATCTTCCTGCATGATATGAATATTTGGTACTAATTTGCTCTTGTGTCTTTGAACCCATTTATCACAACATCTCCAACATTCTCCCACTTTTCTAGTTTTATGAAACTTAACATTTGGCAGCTCTAATTGTTTCAAAGGTTGTTGTTGTTGGACAGGCATATGAACATGAACATATCTCTGAGGCACAACATTGTTTGGTTTCTTATAGAAGTTTGTGCAAGGGACACGGGTCTT
>NC_041388.1:433029843-433036308 GCF_002162155.2 Triticum dicoccoides
TGGGTGCTTTATGCCCTCTCTGAGTCCATTGACATAGCACCTAACA
Source organism: Triticum dicoccoides (assembly GCF_002162155.2). Classification (NCBI taxonomy): domain Eukaryota; kingdom Viridiplantae; phylum Streptophyta; class Magnoliopsida; order Poales; family Poaceae; genus Triticum; species Triticum dicoccoides. Next base: position 433,029,890 of record NC_041388.1, read on the forward strand.
AACGAAGCTTCAGATAGTTCAGGATTTTCATCCTGGACATCAGCCATCAGTCCTTCAATTTTTAGGTCAATAGCCATGGGAGGAAAACCTTTTTGTCAGCTCAGAACAGAATTCAGTCCATGACAACAGTTTCTCTAACAGTCCTGACCTTCTTAAACACACGCCAGCCTCTCCTGCAATATAAAGTTGAGCTAGAGACAGCTTATATTCTTCAGGTGCAGCAGCCATCTGCAAATATTTGTCACATTGTCGAATCCATCCCACTGGATCCGTCCCCTCAAACCTGGGAAAATCCACCTTAGGCCCTTTTGTGATGGGTTTCATGAACCGGGCTTTCAATTCCTGTTCATATGTTTTCAAATATCTCTGTGTTGATTGAACTGGCTACATGCTGGAGTATAAGCTTGTGCTGGGACTGGTTCTGGGGAGTGTGTTCATTTCCACTTTCTGGTGCCTGCTGTGTACGCATGCCAGGAGGTACATATGGTCTGGTGATCCTGATAGGTGGTAAATTATCACACTGCCTGTTGTATGCCTTCTCCATTTCCAGTTGTTTTCAAAGAAGATCAGTTCTAGCATTTTGATGTTCTACTTGAGCCTGCTGTAGTATAGGTGACTTGATGTGCTCTGTTTCACCTACTACTGGTTGTTCTTCAGGTGCATCACGAGAACATTGGGGTTGCATAGATTTAAGCACTGTACTCATAGCGGCGGGGCGCCATCGATTTTGTAGGGGATTTGTATGTGTATTGTTCTAACATAATGGCAGAAATGGGGAATCAAATCATCAACACAACCTGGCTTACATAGGGAGGGTTTAACCTTCAGATAAGTGGTGGTAAACATGATTTTCTTTTTGACGGGTGCGGTAAACAGGATTAACAACAACTGGATGGTAAACGGTAAAAAGGAGGATATCGGCCGCCGAGCGACTGTAACTCGGGCAAGGAGCGATGGCAGTCGTCTGAAGATATGTGACACTTGGTCAGTTACACACGGTCGAGGTCGTAGGCAGGTGTGTCATGTGACTGGTCAGGAACGCCGCCTCATGTGTCATGCTGATCTGCACCAGGCTCTCCTGGATGGCGCGCATGGTCGCCTCCGTCGTCGTCACAGCCGCCCCATCACCTCCTACCAAATCAAGCAGGGGAAATAAAAATGGTGGGTGTAACAACCCGTTGCCACAACAATCGCCAGACGTGATTAGAGAAGGATAGAGGGTCGTGATTAGAGAAATAGGGGATCAAGAGGGGGAATAAAAATGGCGGGTGTAACAACCCGTTGCCACAACGATGGCCAGACGTGTGTAGTCGTAGAGAAGGATAAGAGAAATAGGGGATCGAGACGAAAGGTAGAGGGCAGGAGCAGGACCGAGGAAGAAGATGGCTTCAGTTTTCGTTTCTGTGCGAGGCACTAGCAAAACGGGCCCGTGATGAGCGAGGACGAGTTTCGGGAATCCTGGCCCATATCAAAGTACCTTCCGTTTCCGTGAGAGGTCAGTAATCCTACTTTACCCTTCCGCCGGCGCCAACGCAATTTGCTCCCGCGCCGTGTTCGATTCGAATCGGGAATCCATACTCGCTCTCGCGAGATCCAAACCCATATTTCTCGACCCTAGGTCTCGTCGAACCATTGCTCAATCGGGTGATGTCGATGCAGCGGGAAAGTCGTCGCCTGCAAATCCAACCCCATGGTAAGTCACGTTGTTTTCATCTGTACCCCAGTTTTTTCTGAACAAGATCATGTAAGGTAATCAGATTCTTTTAGGTTGGTTTAATCTAGTGTCTTTTTTTCAATAAATAGAAGAAACTGTTTGGGTAAGCTAGGTTTCTATGGTAGTGTAAAAGGATTTTGTTTTGCTATAACATCAGTGTAGCCACTCAAATACACAGTAAACATACACTGGATTTGAGAGGCCCCATGTGTTTTCCTCCATGCTAAAGTTAGCAGGTGGATGCCGATCCTTGGCAACACAACAGAGGGGAAACCGAGTCAGACTCTCTATGCACCCTCTGAATTATGTGTTCCCCTGTCTTGTTTTGTTTGTTTGAGCACCGTCGACGATGTACGGGGTACTTGGGTGGTATCACAATGTTTTACACCAATGTATGTATATGGTCATTCAAAAGTTTTTTTCTTCAATTGAAACTTGGGTGTCTAGCTCGAAAAGCGTTATTTCTGTTGACTAAAGTTGGACGAGAAGAACTATTTCTCTGTCAGCATGTGCATATACATGCTTCACTTTTTCTTTTCTTGTAACTTTCCACCTGATCATGCATTATGTATTGCAGATGGACCAGCTGATTCAACGCTTCACAGAAAGGACTCAACCTGCACACAAGACCATTGTTCCCAAGGTGGTGAACCGCAATGCCCTGGGCCACATCTTCCAGAGGTACGCCATGAAACGGTGATGATGGGCTATGAATGCTCTAATCCTACTGCATTAGTAGCTTTGTTTGTTTTCTTTGAACTGCCTGCAGAAAAATGCCTGTCATGAGTGTTAGAACTTAATCTTCACGAGAGGCCCCGTCCTTTCCTTGATACATTTTTTTAATTCAGATGACTAGCCATTTTTGTGCCCATGTTTGCTACAGTATATAAATATCCAGAGTGTACATACCTACTAATAATCTGACTTATGATGTTATTTTATACAACTCCTTCCCGTTAAAAGCTCAATATTTTGACCGCATTATTTTTACTAGTCTGATTGACATTGGGCTCTTAAACCAGTAAATAATCTTGATCCACATTAGTTCGAGCAACCCTTCTGATATAAGGGCAGCTGCTCATTTCCTGCAGTGAAATGATATTTTTTTGGTACAGAAAATTTCTTCTGCGATGACACAGTTATCTCCATCCTTATTTGTTTTGCACTTCTATATCTATATAACAGAGATTGATGGTAAGACTGTTCCAGTTAACATGATCGCATCTGGATTATGAGCGAGTTTAGGACCATGTAAAGTGTACGCCTTCATAGTACCAGAACTGGGAAGTGGTCAATTTGGACGGATTTTTTTGGATACGTCGCTATTGTTGGAAGTGCTAGACTGCTAAGGCTACTGCACGCAACCTTTTATCGCGGTGTTAGTGGATGGTGCTCTGTATAAGTAGTCATTTAATTTGCCATCATGACGAAATTAGGTTGTGTCAATGAAGTTGCCTCGCCATACGACATAAATGTGCGTACATGTGAGTTCGACGAAATGCAATGGTTTCACTCGTAGTAACTAGCCGATACTAAGACTATCTTTCAGAACCAGTAATAAGACATTTAGGAAAGTAACCACCCTTTACTCAGCGGTCAGCACAATTGCATAGTGTGCCTCTGTATCGCGTTGCAATTATGTGCAAGCACTTGGGCTAAAATGTTACTCTGTGGTTTTTTTCATTCTTTTGTCCATTTGAAATAATTATTCGTGGCCATGTTCAGCTTTTCTCACATGTTTGTGCATGCAGGATATCTGGTGTCATATATTCTCCCTACTGCCAATGCAAGATGCTGCTCGAGCTGCCTGCGTGTCTCATGCATTTAAACGTTCTTGGAGATGCTATCCAAACCTTGCTTTCAACGCGAAAGCACTGGGCATGGATGAAAGATCATGTGGAGAGGATGAAATAGTAAGCAATTTCACCAGCAGAGTTGACAACATTTTGAAAAATCACTCATGCATTGCCATCAAAACACTCGAGATTGTTTTCCGTTATTATGATGACAAGGTATGTAACCTTGATGGCTGGCTTCAGACTGCTATTACACCAGGGATTGAAGAACTCACTGTTCAGCTATCTACAAAGTCACGAAAGCATTATAACTTTCTGTGGTCACTTTTGGCTAATGAGAATGGAAAATTGATTCAGTATCTAAAGCTTTCTTGTTGTGCTTTCTCTCCCACTGTCGGGCTGTGCTTGAAAAGTTTGTCAAGACTTGAGCTATTTGATGTTAATATTACGAGGGATCAGATGGGGTCCCTTCTTCACAATTTTTTTGCTTTGCAACGGATGCAACTCAAGAATTGCAATAACATAACTTGCTTAAAGATACCATTTAATCTGCAACAGCTCAAATACCTGGAAGTGTTTCACTGCAGCAGCCTGCAGGTTATAGAGATAGAAGCTCCAATCTTATCTAATTTTGGATTTATGGGTCTCCGCCAAGTACAACTATCACTTGGAGTAGCATTGCAATTCAAGAAGTTTGACATGTCCTTCCCCGGTGTTGTCAGTTATGCATGCACTAATCTTTTGTCCAACTTGCAATATGTTGAAGCTCTTTCTCTATGTTCACGTCGTGAGGTATACACTAAATCCTTTGGTATCTTTACACTTTTGATTTGCATAGTATGATTGATTTGAGATATTTTTGTGTAGATAATTGATACACCAGTGTTACCTAGCAAATTCTTACATCTCAAGCACTTGAGTGTTGATCTTAATGCAATGACATTTTCCCCGACCTACGACTATTGTTCTCTAATATCCCTTTTTGATGCTTCTCCTTCCTTGAAGACCCTTGTCCTGAATGTAAGTCACTCTCCATCTTGCAAGGATATTTAGTGTAGCGACCAGACCTTAAATGGTCCAATCTCTGTGCTCCGGTGTCATCCCTGGATCAGTAATGCTGACATCACACAGTATTTGAAGGATTTATAACAGAGTAGCAATCACACACTTCTTACATCGAGTGTCTCAAAAGAGAACAATAAATGTGGCTTAAGGCCATCTAATAACGATAACAGCGAAAGGCTTGGAAGATAAGTGAGTCCATCAACTCCAACGGCATCACTGAGTATAGAACCACGACCTAAAAACTCCTTAATCGTCGTCTAAAAAGTCTGCAACATAAACGTTGCAGTCCGAAACGGGTCAGCACATGGAATATGCTGGGAAAGTAACACATAGAGAGTAATGGAATGAAACAGCTATTCTATATGCATGTTTGGCTGGTGGAAAGCTCTATGGTTACAGTTTTTTTTGCGCAAAGCCAAATTTTCCCTACTACAAAGGAATAAATTTTATTTAACTATCATGGTAGTTGTTAAACATTGAGAATGGTTGACAGCATTCTCAATCCCAATTAAGAATCATCATTAAACAAAACCCAGCAAAATTAATTTTAGAGTAACATGTTGAGATGCACATGATAATCCAGGTACTAGATACTCAAGATGTCCATAACTGGGGACACGGCTAATCATGATTAGTTTATACACTTTGCAGAGGTTTGCGCACTTTTTCCCACAAGACTCGATCGCCTCCGTTTGGTTTCTAGCACTACATGGTGTTTGAGAAGACGGATGACCGAGACATAGTCTTTCAGAAGCGCTAGCACCTTACGATCGGGTAGACCGTTACACCTACTTTCCCCTACATCTGCTAGTCTACCATTGTAAGAGTTCGCACAACTTAATCAACTATGCTAGAGCTCATAATAGCTTGTGGCTGCACACAGAAGTTTCTAGCATGAATAATCTCATGATCCCTTTGAGCCTGTGTGGCGGTCCATAAAGAAAACAGGCAATCCTGAAATACCCAGGTACCTCAATTCACCCAGATGTGTGTTTAAGTTGCCACCTAAGTAAACCATTAATTAACAATCTCACATCTATCATGGATTTCACTCACCCAATCCACGTCTACTAGCATAACATGGCATAATAAGCAAACGTAGAAGTAACTCCTAAAGGTTTGAAAATAACAGGTAATAGGTACTACCTCAACTACTTCCCAATCCGCAATTTAATTAGATCCTAATCATGCAATGTGTGAGGATTGATCTAATATAATAAAACTGGGTAGAGGGAAAACATGATCCAAGTGTTACTTGCCTTGCTGATGATCCGGGAAACCTAGCGATTCGAAGTAGCAAGCGGCGCACTCCGGGTACTCTATCGTAAACAAACAAGCATACAATAAGTACTCAATTAATGCACAGGTAAAACTTAAATAAGAGATCTAACCAGAAAGTTCAACTTAAGAACTCCGGTTGGCAAAAGAAATCAAATTGAACGAAGCAACGAAAGACAAACGGCAAAAGAAACAAGCTTCGTTTACTATTTTGGATCTAAGGCAATTTTTACAGTGGCAAAAACTTATTTGAGTTGCTTAAACGGAAAGAGGGTTTCGAGACGAAACTCCAGGCGCTTGAATCGCCTGATTCCGATAAACGAGCGAAGAGTTAGACTAAAACGAAAATCGGATCAGAAATCGCGATGAGAAAAAAATCGCGGATTTAATCCGAGAAAAAGAAAAACGACGAACGTTCGTTAAAACGAACGAACGGACGAACGCTCACTATTTAAATAAACCGGAAAACCCGATCTATTTTAAAAAACGAAACTAAAAAAACGAACAAAACCGTCGGAAAAACCAAACATTTTTTTTTCGAGAAAAACCGGAGGCGAAAAATATCT
>NC_041388.1:433036459-433086855 GCF_002162155.2 Triticum dicoccoides
GGCGGCGGCGGTGCGTCGGCGGGGCGGCTCGGCGTGGCGAGGCGGCGGACTAGGCGGCTAGGGTTTGAGGGGGGGGGGTCCGACTAGGCCTCCCCGGCTTATAAAGCCGGACGGGCCTAGTGTCCGGGTCGGACACGGCCAGTAGGTCGGTTGCGTTTTTTTTAAATAATTACGCTCAGAAAAAAACAAAAGTAATACTAAACGGACTTCAAAAATCTCGAAATAAATTTTCCCCGGCTTCTAAAATCAAGCCGCATAAGATGAACATTTATTTGGGGTCTAAATGCAATTTTGAAAAACACGCATTTTTCCTAAATTCAAATAAAATAGCAAATAAAACCAAAATAAAATTCTTATCTGATTTTTTTATTAAATCCTCAATATTTCTTTATTTTGGGAAAATCATTTTATTCTCTCTCTCATATTTTTGTAATAGAAATAATTGAAGATAAAATAAATAAAATCAAATGATCCTATTTTCAAAATTTGAGACAACTCAAATATGAAAATAACGAAATCCCCAATTCTCTCCGAGGGTCTTTGAGTTGCGTGAAATTTCTAGGATCAACCAAAATGCAATAAATATGATATGCAATGATGATCTAGTGTATAACATTCCAAATTGAAAATTTGGGATGTTACATTTAGTTACAATGATGGAACTATTAATCCAACCATATTGGCATGTCATCTTTAGGTGTTGCAGAGAAAGATGTTGCACGAATCAATCGTCGGAGATACATCAAATTTGAGGCAGATACCAGGACACCGCCATGATAGGCTTAAGACAGTGAAGATCATTGGTTTCTCCTCTGCGAAGAGCGTAGTAGAGCTAACATGCCATGTCATTGAGAATACAACGTCACTTAAGTGCCTTACATTGGACACCACAAGAGGACATCCTTGGCATAGCTGTTTGACCAACTATAGTGGAAAGTGCTTGCAGTTGCGCGCTGATTTTCTGGTGGAAGTTGGTAAAGGGATCTTGGCTATTAGGACATATGTTGAGCCAAAAGTTCCCTCCGGAGTCGAGCTAAATGTTGTGGAGCCTTGCCGCCGATGCCATGATCTTGAACCATTGTCATGATCTCGAACTTCATATGCAAGTTATCATAAGTACCATATGGTTCCTGTGTAAGTAGGCCATGTGTTACCCTTGAATACTTCCTCTGTATATACAGTATACTAGTAGTACGCCCGTGCGTTGCTACGGGCTATATTGCATATTCTTTTGGAAGCATCTCTTCTTGTGAATGTCTTCTCCAATAGGCCCTACAACGTAGATAGTTGCTGCCTGTCAACCTTGCTTATGAAGAACCTAAAAAAGATGGAATTAATGAACGAAAGCACCATGCAATTGAAGCTTGATAATCACAAAATGCATGACTACTTTGTACAAGAGGTTAGGTAACTACAGATTAAAGCATATCAAGCTTGACCTACGCTTTTTCACTAATAATCACCTTACCGTCCTCCGTAACCTATACTGACATGGTATGATTGGACAATAACAACTTATTTTCTAAATTACATAACTAAAAAGAAATCATGAACTATAGCCAAAAGAATGACCGACCAACTATTACAGATTAGGCACAACATGTGATCTTCATTGACATGCCTGCTAGTACTAATCAAAAATTGTGTATGCCTTAGGACCTACTATAGGAACACTCATGTGCGCGCTGGCTTGTGACCAATATCTTACATAGAATTCTTCTATTGAGTTTTTCATTTAGCGTTTCCATTTTCTTTCTTTTCCCTGTACAATTGGTGTGCTCTTGCCCTTCCTCTATCAATGAGAACACAACTCTCCTATATGATGCATTTCTATGAACGTGACTCTCCTGCGCAACTCTCACATGGCAATATACCTATTGCACAAAACAAAATATGCAAAAATGGCAACAAAAGAAAGTAATGATGATACATGTATTGACCAGACAAGAATGAATGCACTTTATTGTGAATGTTTTTATTTTATTGCTGCCATGTCATGCCCATGTTATTTTTATTGATTCCGATTTTTTTTCCGGTAGGGACCAGGAAAACTGGTTTCTCGAAATTCTCAGAATTTTCAAACGAATTTTGAATTCAAAAATTGTGTGCATCAACATAATATGTTTAAGCCTCTTTTTGGAAGCTACTCAAGTGCATTAACACCACACTACGTATTACTCCCTCCTTTCTGGTTTATAGGGCTTATCTCAAAATCTTAGTTTTTTTCCATTTTATAAGGCTCAATTTGGTTGTTTCCCGTCACAATTTCAGTTTCCAAGGTGCATTAAATAATTGCATGCAAATATTAAGAGAAAATTGTCCAATGCATGTACTTTATGCATGCATGCATTGTAATTAATAGATCGGTAAACATAAATTTTTGATAAAAACAAGAGCATTAATTGGGTGCTTTTTGCAAATTACAAAAAGTATTCCACCGCTCACCATCTACCTTAGTTGGTGAGATTTTTGAATTAGTCTGGTCATAGTGGGGAGCATCATATACTAGTATCATGCATATGATACTAGTGTATGATACTACATCTATAATGCATAGTATCATAGATTAGTATTATAGGTGGTCTTATTTATTGACATACATGACACATAGTAGCATCACATTTATTATGTTACGGTATCTACCTATGTTACTATAACCATCTCTCTTCTTTAATTCCTTGCCACATATGCATGCTTGCGAGTCCCAAGCGCATGATACTACTTATGTTACCCCCACTATGGTCATAGTAGGGAGTAACTGTTGGAAATATGCCCTAGAGGCAATAATAAAAGTATTATTATATTTCAATGTTCATGATAAATGTCTTTTATTCATGCTATAACTGTATTATCCGGAAATCGTAATACACGTGTGAATACTTAGACCACAATATGTCCCTGGTGAGCCTCTAGTTGACTAGCTCGTTGTGATCAACAGATAGTCATGGTTTCCTGACTATGGACATTGGATGTCGTTGATAACGGGATCACATCATTAGGAGAATGATGTGATGGACAAGACCCAATCCTAAGCATAGCATAAAAGATCGTGTAGTTCATTTTGCTAGAGCTTTGCCAATGTCAAGTATCTCTTCCTTCGACCATGAGATCGTGTAACTCCCGGATACCGTAAGAGTGCCTTGGGTGTATCAAACGTCACAACGTAACTGGGTGACTATAAAGGTGCATTACAGGTATCTCTGAAAGTATCTGTTGGGTTGACACGGATCGAGACTGGGATTTGTCACTCCGTATGACGGAGAGGTATCTCTAGGCCCACTCGGTAATGCATCATCATAATGAGCTCAATGTGACCAAGGTGTTGGACACGGGATCATGCATTACGGTACGAGTAAAGTGACTTGCCGGTAACGAGACTGAACAAGGTATTGGGATACCGACGATCGAGTCTCGGGCAAGTAACGTATCGATTGACAAAGGGAATTGCATACAGGGTTTGATCGAATCCTCGACATCGTGGTTCATCCGATGACAACATCGAGGAGCATGTGGGAGCCATCATGGGTATCCAGATCCCGCTGTTGGTTATTGACCTGAGAGCGTCTAGGTCATGTCTGCATGTCTCCCGAACCCGTAGGGTCTACACACTTAAGGTTCGGTGACGCTAGGGTTATTAGGAAGACTAGTATGTGACTACCGAATGTTGTTCGGAGTCCCAGATGGGATCCTGGACGTCACGAGGAGCTCCGGAAGGGTCCGGAGGTAAAGATTTATATATGGGAAGTTGTCAAACAGACACCGGGAAGTTTCGGGGTCATACCGGTATTGTACCGGGGCCACCGGAAGGGTTCCGGGGGTCCACCGGGAGGGGCCACCCCTCCCGGGGGGCCACATGGGCTGCGTGGGGCAGGGAGCCAGCCCCTGGTGGGCTGGCCGCACCCCCTCCCTTGGGCCCTTGCGCCTAGGGTTGAGGGGGGAACCCTAGAGGGGGCGCCCCCTTGGCTTGGGGGGCAAGCCACCCTCTCCCCCTCTCCCCTTGGCCGCCGCACCCCCCCTAGATGGGTTCTAGGGGGCCGGCCCCCTTCTCCCTTCCCCCTATAAATAGAGGGGTGAGGGGAGGGCAGCCGCACCACCCTCCAAGGCGCAGCCCTCCCCTCCCCAACACCTCTCCTCCTCCGTTGTGTGCTTGGCGAAGCCCTGTCGGAGTACTGCCTCTCCACCATCACCACGCCGTCATGCTGCCGGTGGAGCTGTCTTCCTCAACCTCTCCTTCCCCCTTGCTGGATCAAGAAGGAGGAGACGTCTCCCGTCCCGTACGTGTGTTGAACGCGGAGGTGCTGTCCGTTCAGCACTTGGTCATCGGTGATTCGAATCACGTCGAGTACGACTACATCATCACCTTGCAAGCTTCCGCACGCGATCTACAAGTGGTATGTAGATGCAAACTCTCTCCCTTGACTCGTTGCTTAGATGAACTCATAGATGGATCTTGGTGAAACCGTAGGAAAAATTTTAATTTTCTGCAACGTTCCCCAACAGTGGCATCAGAGCTAGGTCTATGCGTAGTTCTCTTTGCACGAGTAGAACACAATTTTGTTGTGGGCGTGGATTTTGTCATCTTACTTGCCTCTACTAGTCTTTTCTTGATCAACGGTATTGTGGGATGAAGCGGCCCGGACCAACCATACACGTACGCTTACGTGAGACCGGTTCCACCGACTGACATGCACTAGTTGCATAAGGTGGCTGGCGGGTGTCTGTCTATCCCACTTTAGTTGGAGCGGAATCGATGAACAGGGCCCTTATGAAGGGTAAATAGAAGTTGACAAAATCACGTTGTGGTGATTCGTAGGTAAGAAAACGTTCTTGCTAGAACCCAATTGCAGCCACGTAAAAGATGCAACAACAATTAGAGGACGTCTAACTTGTTTTTGCAGCGATTGATCATGTGATGTGATATGGCCAGAAGTTGTGATGAATGATGAATTGTGATGTATGAGATCATGTTCTTTGTAATAGGATTCACGACTTGCATGTCGATGAGTATGACAACCGGCAGGAGCCATAGGAGTTGTCTTTATTTTTTGTATGACCTGCGTGTCATTGAATAACGCCATGTAAACTACTTTACTTTATTGCTAAACGTTAGTCATAGAAGTAGAAGTAGTCGTTGGCGTGACAACTTCATGAAGACACGATGATGGAGATCATGATGATGGAGATCATGGTGTCAAGCCAGTGACAAGATGATCATGGAGCCCCGAAGATGAAGATCAATGGAGCTATATGATATTGGCCATATCATGTCACAACTATATAATTGCATGTGATGTTTATTATGTTTATGCATCTTGTTTACTTAGGACGACGGTAGTAAATAAGATGATCCCTTATAAAATTTCAAGAAGTGTTCTCCCCTAACTGTGCACCGTTGCTACAGTTCGTCGCTTCTAAGCACCACGTGATGATCGGGTGTGATAGATTCTTACGTTCACATACAACGGGTGTAAGACAGTTTTACACAGCGAAAACACTTAGGGTTAACTTGACGAGCCTAGCATGTGCAGACATGGCCTCGGAACACGGAGACCGAAAGGTCGAACACGAGTCGTATGGAAGATACGATCAACATGAGAATGTTCACCGACGATGACTAGTCCGTCTCACGTGATGATCGGACACGGCCTAGTCGACTCGGATCGTGTAACACTTAGATGATTAAAGGGATGTCTAATCTGAGTGGGAGTTCATAATTTGATTAGAACTTTATTATCATGAACTTAGTCTAAAACCTTTGCAAATATGTCTTGTAGATCAATGGCCAACGCAAATGTCAACATGAACTTCAACGCGTTCCTAGAGAAAACCAAGCTGAAAGATGATGGCAGCAACTATACGGACTAGGTCCGGAACCTGAGGATCATCCTCATAGCTGCCAGGAAATAATATGTCCTAGAAGGACCGCTAGGTGACGCTCCCGTCCCAGAGAACCAAGACATTATGAATGCTTGGCAGTCTTGTGCTGATGATTACTCCCTCGTTCAGTGCGGCATGCTTTACAACTTAGAACCGGGGCTCCAAAAGCGTTTTGAGCACCACGGAGCATATGAGATGTTCGAAGAGTTGAAACTAGTTTTTCAAGCTCATGCCCGGGTCGAGAGATATGATGTCTCCGACAAGTTCTACAGTTGTAAGATGGAGGAAAACAGTTCTGTCAGTGAGCACATCCTGAAGATGTCTGGGTTGCACAACCGTATGACCCAGCTGAACATTAACCTCCCAGATGAGGCGGTCATTGACAGAATCCTCCAGTCGCTCCCACCAAGCTACAAGAGCTTTGTGATGAACTACAACATGCAGGGGATGGAAAAGACCATTCCTGAAGTGTTCTCAATGCTGAAGTCAGCAGAGGCTGAAATCAAGAAAGAACATCAAGTGTTGATGGTCAATAAGACCACTAAGTTCAAGAAAGGCAAGGGTAAGAAGAACTTCAAGAAGGACGGCAAGGAGGTTGCCGCGCCTGGTAAGCCAGTTACCGGGAAGAAGTCAAAGAATGGACCTAAGCCTGAGACTGAGTGCTTTTATTGCAAGGGGAAGGGTCACTGGAAGCGGAACCGCCCCAAATACTTAGCGGATAAGAAGGCCGGCAACACCAAAGGTATATTTGATATACATGTGATTGATGTGTACCTTACCAGTACTCGTAGTAACTCCTGGGTATTTGATACCGGTGCCATTGCTCATATTTGTAACTCACAGCAGGAGCTGCGGAATAAACGGAGACTGGCGAAGGACGAGGTGACGATGCGCGTCGAGAATGGTTCCAGAGTCGATGTGATCGCCGTCGGCACGCTGCCTCTACATTTACCTACGTGATTAGTTTTGAACCTTAATAATTGTTATTTAGTGCCAAGTTTGAGCATGAACATTGTATCTGGATCTCGTTTAATACGAGATGGCTACTCATTTAAGTCTGAGAATAATGGTTGTTCGATTTATATGAGAGATATGTTTTATGGTCATGCTCCGATGGTCAATGGTTTATTCTTAATGAATCTCGAGCGTAATATTACACATGTTCATAGTGTAGATGCCAAAAGATTTAAAGTTGATAACGATAGTCCCACATACTTGTGGCACTGCCGCCTTGGTCACATTGGTGTCAAGCGCATGAAGAAGCTCCATGCCGATGGACTTTTAGAGTCTCTTGATTATGAATCGTTTGACACGTGCGAACCATGCCTCTTGGGCAAAATGACCAAGACTCCGTTCTCCAGAACAATGGAGCGAGCAACCAACTTGTTGGAAATCATACATACCGATGTGTGCGGTCCAATGAGCGTTGAGGCTCGCGGAGGATATCGTTATGTTCTCACTCTCACTGATGACTTGAGTAGATATGGGTATGTCTACTTAATGAAACACAAGTCTGAGACCTTTGAAAAGTTCAAAGAATTTCAGAATGAGGTAGAGAATCAACGTGACCGAAAGATAAAATTCTTACGATCAGATCGTGGAGGAGAATACTTAAGTCACGAATTTGGTACACACTTAAGGAAATGTGGAATCGTTTCACAACTCACGCCGCCTGGAACACCTCAGCAAAACGGTGTGTCCGAACGTCGTAATCGCACTCTATTGGATATGGTGCGGTCTATGATGTCTCTTACCGATTTACCGCTATCATTTTGGGGATACGCTCTAGAGACAGCTACATTCACTTTAAATAGGGCACCGTCTAAATCCGTTGAGACGACACCGTATGAATTATGGTTTGGAAAGAAACCTAAGCTGTCGTTTCTAAAAGTTTGGGGATGCGATGCTTATGTCAAGAAACTTCAATCTGAAAAGCTCGAACCCAAGTCGGAAAAATGCGTATTCATAGGATACCCTAAGGAAACTGTCAGGTATACCTTCTACTTAAGATCCGAAGGCAAGATCTTTGTTGCCAAGAACGGATGCTTTCTGGAAAAAGAGTTTCTCTCGAAAGAAGTAAGTGGGAGGAAAGTAGAACTCGATGAAGTACTACCTCTTGAGCGGGAAAGTGGCGCAGCACAGGAAACCGTTCCTGTGATACCCACACCAACTGAAGAGGAAAACAATGATGATGATCAAGGTACTTCGGATCAAGTTACTACTGAACTTCGTAGGTCCACAAGGACACGTTCCGCACCAGAGTGGTACGACAACCCTGTCCTGGAAATCATGTTGTTAGACAACAATGAACCTTCGAACTATGAAGAAGCGATGGCGGGCCCGGATTCCAACAAATGGCTTGAAGCCATGAAATCCGAGATAGAATCCATGTATGAAAACAAAGTATGGACTTTGACAGACTTGCCCGATGATCGGCGAGCGATAGAAAACAAATGGATTTTTAAGAAGAAGACGGACGCGGATGGTAATGTTACAATCTATAAGGCTCGACTTGTCGCTAAGGGTTATCGACAAGTTCAAGGGATTGACTACGACGAGACTTTCTCTCCCGTAGCGAAGCTGAAGTCCGTCCAAATCATGTTAGCAATTGCCGCATACTATGATTATGAGATATGGTAGATGGACGTCAAAACAGCATTCCTTAACGGGCATCTTAAGGAAGAACTGTATATGATGCAGCCGGAAGGTTTTGTCGATCCTCGGAACGCTAACAAAGTATGCAAGCTCCAGCGATCCATTTATGGACTGGTGCAAGCATCTCGGAGTTGGAACATTCGCTTTGATGAGATGATCAAAGCGTTTGGGTTTATGCAGACTTATGGAGAAGCCTGCGTTTACAAGAAAGTGAGTGGGAGCTCTGTAGCATTTCTCATATTATATGTAGATGACATACTCTTGATGGGAAATAATATAAAATTTCTGGACAGCATTAAGGCCTACTTGAACAAATGTTTTTTAATGAAGGACCTTGGAGAAGCTGCTTATATATTAGGCATCAAGATCTATAGAGATAGATCGAGACGCCTCATAGGTCTTTCACAAAGCACATACCTTGATAAGATTTTGAAGAGGTTCAAAATGGATCAGTCCAAGAAGGGGTTCTTGCCTATGTTACAAGGTGTGAGACTGAGCTCGGCTCAGTCACCGACCACGGCAAAAGATAAAGAAGAGATGAGTGTCATCCCCTATGCTTCAGCCATAGGATCTATTGAAGGAAATATGCCCTAGAGGCAATAATAAAGTTATTATTTATTTCCTTATTTCATGATAAATGTTTATTATTCATGCTAGAATTGTATTGACCGGAAACATAATACATGTGTGAATACATAGACAAACAAAGTGTCACTAGTATGCCTCTACTTGACTAGCTTGTTAATCAAAGATGGTTATGTTTCCTAACCATGAACAATGAGTTTTTATTTGATTAACGAGGTCACATCATTAGTTGAATGATCTGATTGACATGACCCATTCCATTAGCTTAGCACACGATTGTTTAGTATGTTGCTATTGCTTTCTTCATGACTTATACATGTTCCTATGACTATGAGATTATGCAACTCCCGTTTGCCGGAGGAACACTTTGGGTACTACCAAACGTCACAACGTAACTGGGTGATTATAAAGGAGTACTACAGGTGTCTCCAATGGTCGATGTTGAGTTGGCGTATTTCGAGATTAGGATTTGTCACTCCGATTGTCGGAGAGGTATCTCTGGGCCCTCTCGGTAATACACATCACATAAGCCTTGCAAGCATTACAACTAATATGTTAGTTGTGAGATGATGTATTACGGAACGAGTAAAGAGACTTGCCAGTAACGAGATTGAACTAGGTATTGGATACCGACGATCGAATCTCGGGCAAGTAACATACCGATGACAAAGGGAACAACGTATGTTGTTATGCGGTCTGACCGATAAAGATCTTCGTAGAATATGTAGGAGCCAATATGGGCATCCAGGTCCCGCTATTGGTTATTGACCGGAGACGTGTCTCGGTCATGTCTACATTGTTCTCGAACCCGTAGGGTCCGCACGCTTAAGGTTACGATGACAGTTATATTATGAGTTTATGCATTTTGATGTACCGAAGGATGTTCGGAGTCCCGGATGTGATCACGGACATGACGAGGAGTCTCGAAATGGTCGAGACGTAAAGATTGATATATTGGAAGCCTATATTTGGATATCGGAAGTGTTCCGGGTGAAATCGGGATTTTACCGGAATACCGGGAGGGTTACCGGAACCCCCCGGGAGCTATTTGGGCCATAGTGGGCCTTAGTGGAAAAGAGAAGGGGCTGCCCTAGTTGGGCTGCGCGCCCCCCTTCCCCTAGTCCTATTAGGACTAGGAGAGGTGGCCGGCCCCCTCCTCCTCTTTTCCCCTCCGAGGAATCCTAGTTGGACTAGGATTGGAGGGGGAATCCTACTCCCAGAGGGAGTAGGACTCTCCTGCGCCTCCCCCCCTTGGCCGGCCAGCCTCCCCTCCTCTCCTCCTTTATATACGGAGGCAGGGGCACCTCTAAACACACAAGTTGACACAAGTTGATCCACGTGATCGATTCCTTAGCCGTGTGCGGTGCCCCCTGCCACCATATTTCTCGATAATACTGTAGCGGAGTTTAGGCGAAGCCCTGCTGCTGTAGTTCATCAAGATCGTCATCACGCCGTCGTGTTGACGAAACTCTTCCCCGACACTTTGCTGGATCGGAGTCTGGGGATCGTCATCGAGCTGAACGTGTGCTCGAACTCGGAGGTGCCGTAGTTTCGGTGCTTGATCGGTTGGATCGAGAAGACGTACGACTACTTCCTCTACGTCGTGTCATCGCTTCCGCAGTCGGTCTGCGTTGGGTACGTAGACAATACTCTCCCCTCGTTGCTATGCATCACATGATCTTGCGTGTGCGTAAGAATTTTTTTGAAATTACTACGAAACCCAACAGTGGCATCCGAGCCTAGGTTATTGATGTTGATGTTATATGCACGAGTAGAACACAAGTGAGTTGTGGACGATACAAGTCATACTGCCTACCAGCATGTCATACTTTGGTTCGGCGGTATTGTTGGACGAGACGACCCAGACCAACCTTACGCGTACGCTTACGCGAGACCGGTTCCCTCGACGTGCTTTGCACAAAGATGGCTTGCGGACGACTGTCTTTCCAACTTTAGTTGAACCAAGTATGGCTACGCCCGGTCCTTGCGAAGGTTAAAACGGAGTCTATTTGACAAACTATCGTTGTGGTTTTGATGCGTAGGTGAGATTGGTTCTTACTTAAGCCCGTAGCAGCCACGTAAAACAAGCAACAACAAAGTAGAGGACGTCTAACTTGTTTTTGCAGGGCATGTTGTGATGTGATATGGTCAAAGCATGATGCTGAATTTTATTGTATGAGATGATCATGTTTTGTAACCGAGTTATCGGCAACTGGCAGGAGCCATATGGTTGTCGCTTTATTGTATGCAATGCAATCGCGATGTAATGCTTTACTTTATTACTAAACGGTAGTGATAGTCGTGGAAGCATAAGATTGGCGAGACGACAACGATGCTACGATGGAGATCAAGGTGTCGCGCCGGTGACGATGGTGATCATGATGGTGCTTCGGAGATGGAGATCACAAGCATAAGATGATGATGACCATATCATATCACTTATATTGATTGCATGTGATGTTTATCTTTTTATGCATCTTATCTTGCTTTGATTGACGGTAGCATTATAAGATGATCTCTCACTAAATTATCAAGAAGTGTTCTCCCTGAGTATGCACCGTTGCCAAAGTTCGTCATGCCCAGACACCACGTGATGATCGGGTGTGATAAGCTCTACGTCCATCTACAACGGGTGCAAGCCAGTTTTGCACACGCAGAATACTCAGGTTAAACTTGACGAGCCTAGCATATGCAGATATGGCCTCGGAACACGGAGACCGAAAGGTCGAGCGTGAATCATATAGTAGATATGATCAACATAAACGATGTTCACCATTGAAAACTACTCCATCTCACGTGATGATCGGTCATGGTTTAGTTGATTTGGATCACGTAATCACTTAGAAGATTAGAGGGATGTCTATCTAAGTGGGAGTTCTTTAAGTAATATGATTAATTGAACTTTAATTTATCATGAACTTAGTCCTAATAGTATTTTGCAAATTATGTTGTAGATCAATAGCTCGCGTTGTTGCTTCCCTGTGTTTATTTTGATATGTTCCTAGAGAAAAATTGTGTTGAAAAATGTTAGTAGCAATGATGCGGATTGGATCCGTGATCTGAGGTTTATCCTCATTGCTGCACAGAAGAATTATGTCCTTGATGCACCGCTAGGTGACAGACCTATTGCAGGAGCAGATGCAGACGTTATGAACGTTTGGCTGGCTCAATATGATGACTACTTGATAGTTTAGTGCACCATGCTTAAACGGCTTAGAATCGGGACTTCAAAGATGTTTTGAACGTCATGGACCATATGAGATATTCCTGGAGTTGAAGTTAATATTTCAAGCAAATACCCGAGTTGAGAGATATGAAGTCTCCAACAAGTTCTATAGCTAAAAGATGGAGGAGAATCGCTCAACTAGTGAGCATGTACTTAGATTGTCTGGGTACTTCAATCGCTTGAATCAAGTGGGAGATAATCTTCCAGATAAGATAGTGATTGACAGAATTCTCTAGTCACCACCACCAAGTTAGTAGAACTTCGTGATGAACTATAATGCAAGGGATGACGTAAACAATTCCCGAGCTCTTCATGATGCTAAAATCGACGAAGGTAGAAATCAAGAAAAACATCAAGTGTTGATGGTAGACAGAGACCACTAGTTTCAAGAAAAGGGCAAAGGGAAGAAGGGGAACTTCAAGAAGAACGGCAAGCGAGTTGCTGCTCAAGTGAAGAAGCCCAAGTCTGGTCCCAAGCCAGAGACTAAGTGCTTCTACTACAAAGGGATTGGTCACTGGAAGCAGAACTACCCCAAGTGATTGGCGGATAAGAAAGGATGGCAAAGTGAACATAAGTATATTTGATATACATGTTATTGATGTGTACTTTACTAGTGTTTATAGCAAACCCCTTAGTATTAGGTACTAGTTCAGTTGCTAAGATTAGTAACTCGAAACGGGAGTTGCAGAATAAACAAAGACTAGTTGAAGGGGAAGTGACGATGAGTGTTGGAAGTAGTTCCAAGATTAATATGATCATCATCGCACATTCCCTATACTTTCGGGATTAGTGTTGAAACTAAATAAGTGTTATTTGGTGTTGGCGTTGAGCATGAATATGATTTGATCATGTTTATTGCAATACGGTTATTCATTTAAGTAAGAGAATAAACTGTTGTTCTGTTTACATGAATAAAACCTTATATGGTTACACACCCAATGAAAAATGGTTCATTGGATCTCGATCGTAGTGATACACATATTCATAATATTGAAACCAAAAGATGCAAAGTTAATAATGATAGTGCAACTTATTTGTGGCACTGCCGTTTGGGTCATATCGGTGTAAAGCGCATGAAGATACTCCATAAAGATGGATTTTCGGAATCACTTGGTTATGAATCATTTGATGCTTGCGAACTGTGCCTTTTGGGCAAGATGACTAAAACTCCGTTCTCCAGAACAATGGAACGTGCTACTGACTTATTGGAAATAATACATACCGATGTATGCAATCCAATGAGTGTTGATGCTCATGGCAAGTATCATTATTTTCTAATCTTCACAGATGATTTGAGCAGATATGAGTATATCTACTTAATGAAACACAAGTCTGAAACATTTGAAAAGTTCAAAGAATTTTCAGAGTGAAGTGAAAAATCATCGTAACAAGAAAATAAAGTTTCTACGATCTGATCGTAGAGAAGAGTATTTGAGTTACGAGTTTGGCCTTCAGTTAAAAAACAATGTGAAATAGTTTCACTACTCATGCCACCTGGAACACCACTATGGTGTGTCCGAATGTCATAATTGTAGTTTATTGGATATGGTGCAACCTATGATGTTTCTTACCGATTTACCACTATCGTTTTAGGGATATGCATTAAAGACAGCTGCATTCACGTTAAATAGGGCACCATCAAAATCCGTTGAGACGACGCCTTATGAACTGTGGTTTGGCAAGAAACCAAAGTTGTCGTTTCTTAAAGTTTGGGGCTGCGATGCTTATGTGAAAAAGCTTCAACCTGATAAGCTCGAACCCAAATCAGAGAAACATGACTTCATATGATACCCAAAGGAAACTGTTGGGTACACCTTCTATCACAGATCCGAAGGCAAGACATTCGTTGCTAAGAATGGATCATTTCTAGAGAAGGAGTTTTCTCTCGAAAGAAGTGAGTGGGAGGAAAGTAGAACTTGACGAGGTAACTGTACCTGCTCCCTTACTGGAAAGTAGTTCATCACAGAAAACTGTTTCTGTGACACCTACACCAGTTAGTGAGGAAGCCAATGATGATGATCATGAAACTTCAGAACAAGATACTACTGAACCTCGTAGATCAACCAGAGTAAGATCCGCGCCAGAGTGGTACGATAATCTTTTTCTGGAAGTCATGCTACTAGATCATGATGAACCTACGAACTATGAAGAAGCGATGGTGAGCCCAGATTCCGCAAAGTGGCTTGAAGCCATGAAATCTGAGATGGGATCCATGTATGAGAACAAAGTATGGACTTTGGTGGACTTGCCCGATGATCGGCAAGCAATTGAGAATAAATGGATCTTTAAGAAGAAGACTGACGCTGATGGTAATGTTACTGTCTACAAAGCTCGACTTGTCGCAAAAAGGTTTTCGGCAAGTTCAAGGTGTTGACTACGATGAGAGTTTCTCACTCGTATCTATGCTTAAGTCTGTCGGAATCATGTTAGCAATTGCCGCATTTTATGAAATCCGGCAAATGGATAAACAAAACTACATTCCTTAATGGATTTATTAAAGAAGAGTTGTATATAATACAACCAGAAGGTTTTGTCAATCCTAAAGGTGCTAACAAAATATGCAAGCTCCAGCGATCCATCTGTGGACTGGTGCAAGCATCTCGGAGTTGGAATATACGCTTTGATGAGTTGATCAAAGCATATGGTTTTATACAGACTTGCGGTGAAGCCTGTATTTACAAGAAAGTGAGTGGGAGCACTACAACATTTCTGATAAGTATATGTGAATGACATATTGTTGATCGGAAATAATGTAGAATTATTCTGCAAAGCATAAAGGAGTGTTTGAAAGGAGTTTTTCAAAGAAAGACATCGGTGAAGCTGCTTACATATTAAGTATCAAGATCTATAGAGATAGATCAAGACACTTGATAAGTTTTCAATGAGTACATACCTTGACAAGATTTTTGAAGTAGTTCAAAATGGAACAGTCAAAGAAAAAGGTTTCTTGCCTGTGTTACAAGGTGTGAAGTTGAGTAAAACTCAAAGCCTGACCACGACAGAAGATAGAAAGAGAATGAAAGTCATTCCCTATGCCTTAGTCTTAGGTTCTATAAAATATGCCATGCTGTATACCAGATCTATTGTATACCCTACCACTGAGTTTGGCAAGGGAGTACAATAGTGATCTAGGAGTAGATCACTGGACAGCGGTCAAAATTATCCTTAGTGGAATAAGGATATGTTTCTCGATTATGGACGTGACAAAAAGGTTCGTCGTAAAGGGTTACGATGCAAGTTTTTTGACACTGATCCAGATGATTCTAAGTCTCAATCTGGATACATATTGAAAATGGGAGCAATTAGCTAGAATAGCTCCGTGCAGAGCATTGTTGACATAGAAATTCGCAAAATACTTACAGATCTGTATGTGACAGACCCGTTGACTAAAATTATCTCACAAGCAAAACATGATCACACCTTAGTACTCTTTGGGTGTTAATCACATAGCGATGTGAACTAGATTACTGACTCTAGTAAACCCTTTGGGTGTTGATCACATATCGATGTGAACTATGGGTGTTAATCACATGGTGATGTGAACTATTGCTATTAAATCACATGGCGATGTGAACTAGATTATTGACTCTAGTGCAAGTGGGAGACTGAAGGAAATATGCCCTAGAGGCAATAATAAAGTTATTATTTATTTCCTTATTTCATGATAAATGTTTATTATTCATGCTAGAATTGTATTGACCGGAAACATAATACATGTGTGAATACATAGACAAACAAAGTGTCACTAGTATGCCTCTACTTGACTAGCTCGTTAATCAAAGATGGTTATGTTTCCTAACCATGAACAATGAGTTGTTATTTGATTAACGAGGTCACATCATAGTTGAATGATCTGATTGACATGACCCATTCCATTAGCTTAGCACACGATCATTTAGTATGTTGCTATTGCTTTCTTCATGACTTATACATGTTCCTATGACTATGAGATTATGCAACTCCCGTTTGCCGGAGGAACACTTTGGGTACTACCAAACGTCACAACGTAACTGGGTGATTATAAAGGAGTACTACAGGTGTTTCCAATGGTCGATGTTGAGTTGGCGTATTTCGAGATTAGGATTTGTCACTCCGATTGTCGGAGAGGTATCTCTGGGCCCTCTCGGTAATACACATCACATAAGCCTTGCAAGCATTACAACTAATATGTTAGTTGTGAGATGATGTATTACGGAACGAGTAAAGAGACTTGCCAGTAACGAGATTGAACTAGGTATTGGATACCGACGATCGAATCTCGGGCAAGTAACATACCGATGACAAAGGGAACAACGTATGTTGTTATGCGATCTGACCGATAAAGATCTTCGTAGAATATGTAGGAGCCAATATGGGCATCCAGGTCCCGCTATTGGTTATTGACCGGAGACGTGTCCCGGTCATGTCTACATTGTTCTCGAACCCGTAGGGTCCGCACGCTTAAGGTTACGATGACAGTTATATTATGAGTTTATGCATTTTGATGTACCGAAGGTTGTTCGGAGTCCCGGATGTGATCACGGACATGACGAGGAGTCTCGAAATGGTTGAGACGTAAAGATTGATATATTGGAAGCCTATATTTGGATATCGGAAGTGTTCCGGGTGAAATCGGGATTTTACCGGAATACCGGGAGGGTTACCGGAACCCCCCGGGAGCTATTTGGGCCATAGTGGGCCTTAGTGGAAAAGAGAAGGGGCTGCCCTAGTTGGGCTGCGCGCCCCCCCTTCCCCTAGTCCTATTAGGACTAGGAGAGGTGGCCGGCCCCCTCCTCCTCTTTTCCCCTCCGAGGAATCCTAGTTGGACTAGGATTGGAGGGGGAATCCTACTCCCAGAGGGAGTAGGACTCTCCTGCGCCTCCCCCCCCTTGGCCGGCCAGCCTCCCCTCCTCTCCTCCTTTATATACGGAGGCAGGGGCACCTCTAAACACACAAGTTGACACAAGTTGATCCACGTGATCGATTCCTTAGCCGTGTGCGGTGCCCCTGCCACCATATTCCTCGATAATACTGTAGCGGAGTTTAGGCGAAGCCCTGCTGCTGTAGTTCATCAAGATCGTCATCACGCCGTCGTGCTGACGAAACTCTTCCCCGACACTTTGCTGGATCAGAGTCCGGGGATCGTCATCGAGCTGAACGTGTGCTCGAACTCGGAGGTGTCGTAGTTTCGGTGCTTGATCGGTTGGATCGAGAAGACGTACGACTACTTCCTCTATGTCGTGTCATCGCTTCCGCAGTCGGTCTGCGTTGGGTACGTAGACAATACTCTCCCCTCGTTGCTATGCATCACATGATCTTGCGTGTGCGTAGGAAAATTTTTGAAATTACTACGAAACCCAACATCTATTATGTATGCCATGCTGTGTACCAGACCCGATGTAAACCTTGCCGTAAGTTTGGTAGCAAGATACCAAAGTAATCCCGGCAAGGAACACTGGACAGCGGTCAAGAATATCCTGAAGTACCTGAAAAGGACGAAGGACATGTTTCTCGTTTATGGAGGAGACGAAGAGCTTGTCGTAAAGGGTTACGTCGACGCTAGCTTCGACTCAGATCTGGATGACTCTAAGTCACAAACCGGATACGTGTATATGTTGAATGGTGGAGCAGTAAGCTGGTGCAGCTGCAAGCAGAGCGTCGTGGCGGGATCTACGTGTGAAGCGGAGTACATGGCAGCCTCGGAGGCAGCGCATGAAGCGATTTGGGTGAAGGAGTTCATCACCGACCTAGGAGTCATACCCAATGTGTCGGGGCCGATCAAACTCTTCTGTGACAACACTGGAGCTATTGCCCTCGCCAAGGAGCCCAGGTTTCACAAGAAGACCAGGCACATCAAGCGTCGTTTCAACTCCATCCGTGAAAATGTTCAAGATGGAGACATAGAGATTTGCAAAGTGCACACGGATCTGAATGTCGCAGATCCGCTGACTAAACCTCTCTCGCGTGCAAAACATGATCAACACCAGAACTCTATGGGTGTTTGATTCATCACAATGTAACTAGATTGGTAACTCTAGTGCAAGTGGGAGACTGTTGGAAATATGCCCTAGAGGCAATAATAAAAGTATTATTATATTTCAATGTTCATGATAAATGTCTTTTATTCATGCTATAACTGTATTATTCGGAAATCGTAATACACGTGTGAATACTTAGACCACAATATGTCCCTGGTGAGCCTCTAGTTGACTAGCTCGTTGTGATCAACAGATAGTCATGGTTTCCTGACTATGGACATTGGATGTCGTTGATAACGGGATCACATCATTAGGAGAATGATGTGATGGACAAGACCCAATCCTAAGCATAGCATAAAAGATCGTGTAGTTCGTTTTGCTAGAGCTTTGCCAATCTCAAGTATCTCTTCCTTCGACCATGAGATCGTGTAACTCCCGGATACCGTAAGAGTGCCTTGGGTGTATCAAACGTCACAACGTAACTGGGTGACTATAAAGGTGCATTACAGGTATCTCCGAAAGTATCTGTTGGGTTGACACGGATCGAGACTGGGATTTGTCACTCCGTATGACGGAGAGGTATCTCTGGGCCCACTCGGTAATGCATCATCATAATGAGCTCAATGTGACCAAGGTGTTGGACACGGGATCATGCGTTACGGTACGAGTAAAGTGACTTGCCGGTAACGAGACTGAACAAGGTATTGGGATACCGACGATCGAGTCTCGGGCAAGTAACGTACCGATTGACAAAGGGAATTGCATACAGGGTTTGATCGAATCCTCGACATCGTGGTTCATCCGATGACAACATCGAGGAGCATGTGGGAGCCATCATGGGTATCCAGATCCCGCTGTTGGTTATTGACCTGAGAGCGTCTAGGTCATGTCTGCCTGTCTCCCGAACCCGTAGGGTCTACACACTTAAGGTTCGGTGACGCTAGGGTTATTAGGAAGACTAGTATGTGACTACCGAATGTTGTTCGGAGTCCCGGATGGGATCCTGGACGTCACGAGGAGCTCCGGAAGGGTCCGGAGGTAAAGATTTATATATGGGAAGTTGTCAAACGGACACCGGGAAGTTTCGGGGTCATACCGGTATTGTACCGGGGCCACCGGAAGGGTTCCGGGGGTCCACCGGGAGGGGCCACCCCTCCCGGGGGGCCACATGGGCTGCGTGGGGCAGGGAGCCAGCCCCTGGTGGGCTGGCCGCACCCCCTCCCTTGGGCCCTTGCGCCTAGGGTTGAGGGGGGAACCCTAGAGGGGGCGCCCCCTTGGCTTGGGGGGCAAGCCACCCTCTCCCCCTCTCCCCTTGGCCGCCGCATCCCCCCTAGATGGGTTCTAGGGGGCCGGTCCCCTTCTCCCTTCCCCCTATAAATAGAGGGGTGAGGGGAGGGCAGCCGCACCACCCTCCAAGGCGCAGCCCTCCCCTCCCCAACACCTCTCCTCCTCCGTTGTGTGCTTGGCGAAGCCCTGTCGGAGTACTGCTTCTCCACCATCACCACGCCGTCGTGCTGCCGGTGGAGCTATCTTCCTCAACCTCTCCTTCCCCCTTGCTGGATCAAGAAGGAGGAGACGTCTCCCGTCCCGTACGTGTGTTGAACGCGGAGGTGCTGTCCGTTCAGCACTTGGACATCGGTGATCCGAATCACGTTCGAGTACAACTCCATCATCACCATCTCCTTGGCTAGCTTCCGCTCGTGATCTACAAGTGGTATGTAGATGCAAACTCTCTCCCTTGACTCGTTGCTTAGATGAACTCATAGATGGATCTTGGTGAAACCGTAGGAAAAATTTTAATTTTCTGCAACGTTCCCCAACAGTAACTTATACTACTACCTCCGTCTCGGTGAATAAGTCATTCGCGTAGTTTTAGGTCGACGATTTAACTATTTAAATATATATTATATGTGATAAAATATATATTTAGAAACTACATCCGTGTAGAAATCTAGTGATATACTTTTTATGACATATAACACATATTTAATTCCTCAAATCGATGACCTAGAACTACACGAATGACTTATTCACCTAGACGGAGGTAATAGTGTCATGCATATGACATTAGTCTAAGTTACTATCTTCATAATGCAAAGTAACATAGTAGTAGTGTCATATGTGACTTTATTTAATAGCTTGTAAACTCATGTTGTCTTGGGAAGCGTTATGTTACAGTAACATATTATGTTACCACTTCTCTTAACTACTTGCCACATAAGCAAAAATTTCTCGAATGTACTTCCAACTTTCTTGGAGGGTCAAACTATCTCAAAGTTTGACCAAGTTTGTGCAAAAATATATCAATGTTTGTGAAATCAAATAGGTATATGATGAAAGTATATTTTATCACGAATCTAATGCTACTAATTTGATGGCATAAATGTTGATGTATTATTATATAAACATGGTCAAATATAAAAAAAATTGACTCTCCAAAAAAATTGGAAGTATACTCTTTAAAGGATGGATGGAGTATGTTACTATCTAAGTTACTCCCACTATGACTAGCCTAAACGGGAAAGGAGGGAGTATCTTGTGTTCACAAGAGTATACGAACTGTATTTGACATATGTTAGCCGTATAAATTCAAAATTTTCCGCGATATTTGAAATTTTCGCTGGGTAACAGAAGGGCCGGTTTTTGACCGGTTTCTGAAAATCTCGGCAAAGAAAAAAAACCCTGGCCATGCCACCATTATCTGGACAACTTCTTGCAAGAACAAGATGGCTGGTAAAAAATGATGCCGCACAGCCTGAAAACGCAAAGCATGTAGTATTGGCATTCTGTACCATTTGATGACGTCATATTATAGTTGGGTGAAATTTTATCCACAAACTTAAAAGATTAGAGCAAAGAAAAGCAAGCATTTTGTGTCCCATTAGCTCCTTGCAACTTGGCTCCTCCGAAATCACACATATTCCTTGCATTTTTTTTTAATATCTTTTCACTGATCAATAAGTGGCCCAATAATATATCGGAATAGGAAAACCACTCCAACATCTACGTTAGGACTTTGTATGTGGACCGCACCTGCCACGGTAATTGAAGCTCTCTGAAAAAAATTAAAATGTCATTTCTAAAACAACCAGCCATTATAGGGGTATCAAGACTTCAAGGTGGGTTTCAATATACTCCCTCCTCCGTTTCTAAATATAAGTCGTTTTAGAGATTGCAACAGATACTATATATATAAAGCAAAATGAGTGAATCTACACTGTAAAATATGTCTATATACATCTATATGTCGATCAGCAGCTCGTCCAGGCAATAGCATCACGCCTGAGCGCCGCCAGCGACACAGGCGTAGCTAGCTGGTCTCGGTTGCAGTACTTCCCGTCTTGATTGCGTATGTAGTACCAAAGCTAGCTTGGTTTTTTACCCCGCAAAAAAAAGAAAAAAAAGAAGCAAGAATTGGGGATCGGATGCAGGCGAAATTCCCGCCAATGGCTGAAATGTTCAGTCGACTCCCTCCCCCTTTGTGGGGTCTCGACCCTACGAGTGAGTAGAAAAGGGAGGAGGAAAGAGGCCTTGGTGAACCGTCATAATAAGTGAACAAGTGTAAGCTTTGCTGCCCGACAGTATGGAGTACTGATCACACCGAGGGACAGGCCGCTTGGTTTAGGCGGGAAGACAACACATGCGTACAGTAGAGGTGGTGGGTCGATTCACAAGGATGCTAGCTAGTACTCCCTCCGTTTCAAAATAGATGACCCAACTTTGTACTAACTTTATACAAAGTTGGGTCATCTATTTTGAAACGGACGGAGTAGTAGCTCCGTACTAGATAATTTTTCGCCGGATTGAAACACGCTCACAAGCAACACACGTAAACAACCCGCCAGCATAGCGAAGACAGTCGCCGATGATGGAATTGTCGTCCTGCACGCCCAGACTCTTGTCGGGAGAGGAACCCGTGCCTCAGCCGCGTATGCCTAGAGCTCGAGAAGCATGTCCTTGAGCACCTCGACAGTGCGGAGAGGCCGGGGAGACATGTCCTTGAGCACCACGACAGTGCGGAGAGCGAAGGCGGACTGCCGAAGTCGAGCCTAGACGTGGATTCGCCCAGTAGCAGCCGATAGTAGTGTCATTCATGAGGTCGCCCATGGACACCCTGGTGACCCTCGAGTTCGCGACGGGTCGATCGCAACCCGCGTGTTGTACGCAGCTACTCCTCCCAGCGTGGCGTGGTGGGGTGTAACCGAGCGTGGTGGTGCTGTCCTGCTCACCTGTTGGACAAGGACTAGGCGGCGACACCGTACGACCAATCGTGTGAGCGGTTAGGCCAGGAGGCGACGGACAGCGACCGGCGACCGCACAGGTAGGACAGGGAGCAGCGCTTGGAAGAGAAGGGCAGGAGCGGCCGCCATGGAGGTCTCCGCCATGCCCAGCTCTTCCTTCTCGGCCTGCTGGGCAAAGCCATTCATCGGACGCACCATGACGCCGGGCAGGGTGCTGGGCGTGGCCTCGGCATCATCAAAGGGCACATCGTAGACCTGCTGTGCCCTGTGCGACCCTTGACGCCACGGTTCGAAAATATGGCAGGCGCACAACAGGTGTTTGATAAAATGCCAACTAAAACCATGCCACGAAACCACCCAACCGACATGAGGGACTAAAGTTATCCAGTTTGACAAGTTCAGGGACTAAGATTTGCTGGTTTCGGAGTTGGGAGACCATTTCCATACTTTCAAGAAAATTGAGGGACGAAAAATATACTTTTCCCTATCTTCTAAAAAGACTTGTATTTAGAAACGGAGAAAGTATTATCAAAGGCCGGAAGAGCATCTAGATATTAAGCTGAATTGATGTTAGCCCATATATTGTCATAAAGTTGTGTTCGAGGTAGCCTGGTGTTATTTTACGTCAAAGCTGGAATTGAAAGCTAAACCAGATTTCCCCAGGAAGCTTGTATTACACCAAATCATTTTGCGGATTGAAAAATCTGAATAAAAAAACATAATTCACGGGTTAGGCTGCTCCTTCAAGAAAAGTTATGAATTAAAATGAAAACGGATGTATGTCTGAATGAATGACTTATATAATCATTCATCAATGAAACACGATCTGAATCTGGCAGGTCTGTCCACAAGGTACAGAGCAATGTAGACATGAATGAAATATCAAGGAAAGATGAACAACTCAATATAAAGTGTGTGTTTGCATTACGTTGTTCCACTCTCGTAAGCTACTGTTGTTATCCTTCAAGATGT
Organism: Triticum dicoccoides; assembly: GCF_002162155.2. Classification (NCBI taxonomy): domain Eukaryota; kingdom Viridiplantae; phylum Streptophyta; class Magnoliopsida; order Poales; family Poaceae; genus Triticum; species Triticum dicoccoides. The sequence continues at coordinate 433,059,973 of NC_041388.1, forward strand.
ACTGCAAATGTGCCATGATGCTTGACTATCCTGACCACTGATGATGCATTAGCTCTGCCGCTCTAGGAGTATATATATATGGTTGTTCATGCAACAAGAAGAGATGCAATCAGTTGTTCGCAAGCAAGAAATGTCTAATTCGTATTATAAAAGCCATGCAAGAAAGGACTTCCTCAAGGACACAAATCAGTGGGAGATTTGCACAAAGTAATTCGTCATCCTCTCCTAGATTTATCATCATTCAGAAAAGAGCCTTCAGCTTCAGTTATTTGCCTCCTGAACAGGTAGACATGTTCTTCACAAAATCACAACAAGGAGAGCATAAGATTCATATCCAGGAGAATGAAGGAATGAAGAAACAAGAAAAACACATGGACATGTTCAACTACTCTGTACAGGGCGATCTAACATACTTCGGGAATGTTTCAACAGCGCCATAATCAGACCCGTTTCCTTTGAACCAGATGAGCAACGTGCTACGGTGAAATTTGAGTACGAGACAGCGGTAAGAACAATGGACACCAAGATACATGATATGGCCGTTTTCCGTGCGTACCTTGCTGCGTGCTCCACCGCCGCCTGCTGCCGCTCCTGCCCTTGTCTCCCTGTGTCCTGTGCGTGGCACATCTGACCCGTCGTGGTGATGCCGGTCGAAGAGGATAACGTTGAGGGGCTCTTCGTGCCATAGTGAGTACCCGGGGACATCAACTGGGCATACGATGGAGTGGACTCCTCGCCCCTTCTCGAGGTGATGGCATCCCTGCAGCGTCCCGATATGCCGGCCCAGATGGAGAGATGTCCCAGGCTGGCGCTGGAGCCGCAAAGTGGGCGGTGGTACAGCAAGCACGCAGACACGAGCGTCAAGAAAACGGAGGGCATGTTTGGTTCCAATAAATCACCCGACTTATAAGTCACATGACTTAAAACTAGTGACTTGCATGTTTGGTTGTCATCTGATTTATAAGTCACCTGACCACACCTTTCCACATTGTTTTTTTATATAAAGATGATGGGACCCATGCAAAAGGAGGTGACTTATAAATTTTAAGTTGAGGTGAAGTAACTTATGACTTATAAGTTGGGGTGACTTATAAATTGGGTCTGTTTGGTAAAATAAGCCATTTTTTCACTTTTCAACTTATAAGTTGATGACTTATTTGGAATCAAACAGGGTCTGATCACCTGTTGATGGAGGGGCATGAAGGCAGCGCGATCGATGGAATCCCAGATTCTGAGTTAGTCCATATATGGAATGAAGTGATTTGGAAGATTGATCTCTCTCCCTCTTCTCTCTCTCACTTTTTTTTGCGATGTGGAAGATTGATCGCTTGTTGATGGAGGGGCATGGAAAGGCAGTGCGCTTGATGGAAAAATCCCAGATTCTCAGTTAGTCCATACTAGCAAAAGAGCCCGTGCGTTGCAACGGGAGAAAAAAATAACACACACTCTTAACCCAATAATCATAATATGTTCATGTCCTTTATTTTAGCGAGGCATCATTTTTGTGTTGCCGCTTATCCTCCTTCTCACCCTCGGTGGCCTCAGTGTTCACACAAACCAAAGTGTGTTTGAATGCTGTTTTTCCCCTACCAGTTTTTTCAGAGGTGCTCATGTGTGGTTATTGATATTTTGTTTCGTCTCTTTATGATTTTAGTGGCTGTTTATTTGCAATCCAGATCGTCGTGATACGAAAGAAAAACGGACGTGCCCTATAGGTTACAAGTTTGCTTTTAAAATAATATTTTAAAATATTTAATAGGTAAAAATAACATCATATTCAAATTCTACATATTTTTCTATTCAAATTTCATATATAACATGTTAAAATCGGAGTTACGGTTTAATAGATATGGATAATTAAGAAAAAAAATTGTTTGACTTAAATATCTTCTAAAATAATATTTAAAAAATATTTAACAAACAAAAATAACATCATATTCAGATTCTACACATTTTTCTAATCAATTTTCATATATAACATGTCAAAATCGGAGTTACGGTTTAAAAGATATGAATAATTTAGAAAAACATTTGTTTGACTTATATATGATCGGCGGGTGAATTATCTAATACGTCAGGGGGTTTCTGTAAAATGTAAAATAATGGTTTGGTTATGACTTAAGTGTGTACTGCGGGTTAATTATAAAAAATGCAGGAAGTTTTCTGCAAAAGTGCGTGACGGGCGACCGAAACCCAATCTACTTTATTATTAGGTAGAGATATGGAACGATGTGATTTGGGATATGCTTGCAGGAGTCGTGAAAAGAGAGAGAAAATCTACAGCCGCAGGTGTTCCATATATCTAGAGAAATAAATGGGATTGCACACAGTGTAGCTCATCAGGTTCTTAGTCGCTCTTTGAAACCTGTCTATAGTTGTTTCGGGTCAGCTCACAGGAACAGAATATGCCCTATGATTTCTAGTCTTTCTCCCTTAAATTTATAGGGTTTTGTACTCCATGTTGTACACTATTTTTGAGTTGAATGAAATTGGCGTCGAGGACGCCTTTCCCTGTTCAAAAAGAAACGCATTTATGTAGCCATGTATAGGGAATTTGGCTCTCAGATACATTAGGTAGTACTATTTCACATCGCGTGTTCACGTATTGGAACAAGTCTGGTAGTATTGGATATGTCCATCGTCTCGACGGAAGTGGATCATCTAACATCCTTAAGAGAAGTCATGAAGCTACAATGAAATGCGTGTGTAAAGTGAAAAAGAAATGTCAATGATATTGTAGCAACTACCGTGTGGATTTACTGTAGCATGTACAAAAATAAATCAAAAAATAATTTTATTGCATCATAATTTTGTTTGTGTGCAATTTTTGTAAATGTATACAGTAGATTTGTAATTTGCAAATTAATTATAATTATTTTAGGCTTAACCATATGGATGTGAAGAAGGGATGTCACGATTACTGCAGCTTACGTGACATCCCTCGAGAAAGTTAGGAGGTCCGGTTTCCGTCTCGACGAGCCAGTGTCCGAACAAGTGACGGAATGACAGCCAAACTGGTCCTGTTTGCATGCAGTACTATTTTTTCTTTTGCATGCAGTACTAGTTTTGGCACAATGAAAGAGGGTAACTCTGATTGGTCGATGTAAAATGATATAGATTTTGTCCGTTTAAGTCGGCCGGGCGAACGAGTGTTCAGTTTTGGCAATAAGGCTATTGGTGCGCTCAACACGGTCGATGGATTAGCCCGCGTAGTCTTAAATAACAAAAAACTAATTAGGCATATAAAATATTTAGACTAAAAGCATGTATATTAAGAAACCATAATTAAATATATGCAAAGTCATATGGTTGAGCTGATCCTGATCCAGGTGACGGTGATACTACGGTAACTCCATTACCGTAGTGATCAGGGGCGGATCCTTTTGCGGACGGGCCATGTTCCATTCTTTTTTCTCGGCTTTTCTTTGAGAATTTGTCCCAATAACAAAGATGGCCCGCCGAGTAAGCTATTGGCCCATTCTTGGTTTTGTTTCATGCTCTGCCACTGGTAGTGATCGACTACTGGTTTGTTTGACAGGTTAGACAAAAAAAATCTAGTATGGTATTGGTAATAGTACAGTTTGTACCTGATACTAATCAAGTCTATTGAATACATGAACATATAAGATTATTGTTATATTTATGACAATCACGAATTACTTATTAAATTAATTGTTGATTCATATAGATAGTCTCCTTCAATCCATGGTCGTATACTCATAGGTTCTAATATAATTGCACACAAGTACATGAAATTAAAAATCTATAACATTGATTAAGCTGGCTTTTGCTTTTGGGAGAATGGTAGATTTTGTTATGGCATCATCGCCAGGGTAGAGGTACCAATGGTAGGAGTTTGTTGTTGGAAAAATGATAGATTCTGTCCGGGCATCATCATAGGGGTAGAAGTACCACTCATAGGAGTCTGCTGTTAAAAGAATGATAGAATTGTCCTGGTATCATCGTAGGGCTAGAGGTCATTGTTCTTGGAAGAATGGCAGATTCTGTCCTGCCATTATCATAGGGGTAGAAATACCATTGGTAGGAGTTTGTTGTTGGGAATAACTTACTTTGTCTTGGCATCATAGTTGGGGTTCAAGGTACCAATGGATTGTTGCATACTTGAGTTATAATGTGCTAATAGAGGAATACATGATTCGGTGGAGCTCCCAGATGACCCTATGCGGATAAATAGAAAAGCTTAGGCCATAGAAGATTGAAAATGAGAAAAAGTTGAGAAAGTATACTACTTATACCATTTGGATTGGGTTGTACTGTGGTAGATACCCAGGCATTTGGTTTGTCAGGCATTTTAGAACGTAGTTATAAAGAATCAATTGTCTTGTTTTTTCTTCTTTGCTTTTTGCTTTCTCGGAGCCACCAACGGGTCTTGCTGATCCTGGTACAATATTTTCTCTAAAATGCTCCTATGAAGATTAATAGCAAAGCTTAGCGTCACTGAAGTTTGAAAAAGAGAGAAATTTATAAATGTTAGACTTCTTATATGATTAAGATTGGGTTATACATAGGCATTTGATTTGTGAAAGGCATTTCAGGTTGTAGTTGTAAAGAATCATCTATCTTCTTTTTCTCCGTTGTTTTTGCTTTCTTCAAGCCACCAACGGGTCCTGGGCGATAGGGTCGAGAAGGTGATCGTCTCTGACCGTGTTGTTGACTCTCTATGCTGCCTAGTCACCAATGAGTATGGCTGGATTGCCAACATGGAGAGTGAGGGAGTCCTGGATTAGGGGGTCTCCGGACAGCCGGACTATATCTTCTGGCCGGACTATGAAGATACAAGATTAAAGACTTCGTCTCGTGTCCGGATGAGACTCTACTTGGCGTGAAAGGCAAGCTAGGCAATACGGATATGTATATCTCCTCCTTTGTAACCGACCTTGTGTAACCCTAGCCCTCTCCGGTGTCTATATAAACCGGAGGGTTTTAGTCCGTAGGACAACATATAACATACCATAGGCTAGCTTCTAGGGTTTAGCCTCTCTGATCTCGTGGTAGATCTACTCTTGTACTACCCATATCATCAATATTAATCAAGTAGGACGTAGGGTTTTACCTCCATCAAGAGAGCCCGAACCTGGGTAAAACTTCGTGTCCCCTGCCTCTTCTTACCATCCGCCTAGACGCACAGTTCGGGACCCCCTATCCGAGATCCGCCAGTTTTGACACCGACATTGGTGCTTTCATTGACAGTTCCTCTGTATCGTCGCCGTTAGGCTTGATGGCTCCTTCTACCATCGTTAGCGATGCAGTCCAGGGTGAGACTTTTCTCCCCGGACAAATTTTTGTATTCGGCGGCTTTGCACTGCGGGCCAATTCGCTTGGCCATCTGGAGCAGATTGAAAGCTACACCCCTGGCCATCAGGTCAAGTTTGGAAGCTTAAGCTACACGGCCGATATCCGCGGAGACTTGATCTTCGATGGATTCAAGCCTCTGCCTTGTGTGTCACGCGGTCATGATGGGTACGATTTAGCTCTACCATCTGACAGTGTTCAGGAGATCGCACCGGCAGCCGCTCCGACCCTCAATTCGGAGCCAGTTGCGCCGTCCATGGACGGGTGGATGGACCTCGCCACGGAGGCCTTACCCCCATCGGCGATCGAGCCGAACATCGACCTTACTCTGCACGAGAGCCGTGTTGACAAACTGTCGGATCTCTCTCCGGCCGCGAACTCCGAACCGCCTGCGCCCGTTCCTAGCGAATCCAATTGGGCGCCGATCATGGAGTTTACCTCCGCGGATATTTTTCAGCACGCGCCCCTTGGCGGCATACTGAACTCATTAAGGTCTCTCTCCTAGTCAGGAGAATCCTGGCCGAACTATGTCCGGCAGGATTGGGATGCGTATGGCGTCAAAATTCACCGCCCACCCACCACCCACTTAGTAGCCACTGTCGATGACCTAACTGACATGCTCGACTTCGACTCCGAAGACATCGACGGTATGGACAACGATGCAGGAGATGAACAGGAACCACTGCCCACAGGGCACTGGATGCCCACTTCATCGCATGACGTATACATGGTGGACACACCAGAAGAAAACGGCCATGAGGAACAGAAGGATGCAATGAAAGGTTGTCCCCTTGAGAAGCAGTCAAAGCGGCAGCGTAAGCGCCGCTCCAAATCCCGCCTCGGCAGAAACAACGATCATACAGACCCAGCGTTAGAGCAGGGTGAACCATCGCCGGACCACGGCAACACGGAGAATCAAACCAAACAACCCGATTCTGTCAAAGATAACAGTCCGGATGACATCACACTGGACAGACACCCAGAGCAACAGAATACCCGTCAAAGGCTCGTTGCCACCGCAAGGAGTCTAAAAAGCAGAAGCAAAGGCTCAAGGCTGCGCAAGACACACTTAAAATCAGATGGAGTAAAGTACTCAATACAGCAGCGAAGTACGGCGGTAATTGCCCCACCAAGAGCTACCCGAAGCGGAAGTTACTACCTGAATTCGATGAGGAGGCCTTAGATCCCCCGCAACCAAAAATTAGAACGGCCACCTGGCCGGATAGACGATCTCACGGCCAACATAGAGCGGCAAACAACGCCGCACATAAGCCAATACACGATCCACGCGAGGGCTTGCATCAAAAGGATGGCGCAACCAGATCCATCTATGGACCACGCAAGCGCGCTCCAGCATACGATGCAACACAACAAACATCCGAAAAACACGGTAAACCCAGATACAGGGGTGCCGCACACCCCCTATGTTTCACCAATGAGGTGCTGGACCATGAATTTCCAGAGGGATTCAAACCCATAAACATAGAGGCATACGACGGAACAATAGACCCTGGGGTCTGGATTGAGGACTGTATCCTCCATATCCATATGGCTCGAGGAGATGATCTCCATGCCATCAAGTACTTACCCCTCAAGCTCAAAGGGCCAGCTCGGCACTGGCTTAAAAGCCTCCCCGAAAACTCCATTGGAAGCTGGGAAGAGCTCGAAGATGCTTTTCGGGCAAATTTTCAAGGGACTTATGTCCGACCTCCGGATGCGGATGATTTGAGTCATATAACTCAACAGCCCGGAGAGCCAGCCCGAAAGCTTTGGAACAGGTTTCTTACTAAAAAGAACCAAATAGTCGACTGTCCGGACGCCGAAGCCTTGGCAGCTTTTAAGCATAGCGTCCGCGACGAATGGCTTGCCAGACACCTCGGCCAAGAAAAGCCGAGAACAATGGCAGCATTAACAAGCCTCATGACCCACTTTTGCGCGGGTGAGGACAGCTGGCTAGCCAGATGTAGCACCAGCGACCCAAGTACATCCGAAGTTAGAGATGAAAACAGGAAATCACGACGCAGCAAAAATAATAAGCGCCAGAATAAAGAAGACAACCCGAAGAGCACGACAGTAAACGCCAGATTCAGAAGCTCTCGGCCAGGTCAGCAAAAGCCGCCCCCTAAAGGCGCCAGAGATGAACTGTCCAGCCTGAATAAAATTCTGGACCAAATATGTCAGATCCATAGCACCCCTGGTAAACCCGCTAATCATACCCACAGAGAATGTTGGGTCTTCAAGCAGTCCGGCAAGCTGAACGCCGTACACAAGGGGGAGGATACACCAAGCGAAGACGAGGATGAGCCTCTCAAGCAAGACACTGGGGAACAAAAGAAATTTCCACCAGAAGTCAAAACAGTAAACGTGTTACACGTGATCAAGGGGAGAAATAAAGCGGCACTCCCAAAGAAATATGCCCAAGGGCCTATCACCGCGGAGTCCTGCCACTGGTCGGCTCAACCGATCACTTTCGACCATCGGGATTACTCATCAAATATCCGGCATGTAGGATGGGCTGCCTTGGTATTAGACTCAATAATTGACGGATACCATTTCACACGAGTCCTGATGGACGGTGGAAGCAGTCTAAACCTGATATATCAGGACACAATCCACAAAATGGGGATAGACCCAACAAAAATTTTCCACAACAATACCACCTTTAAAGGAGTAATGCCAGGCCCAGGGGCTCACTGCACGGGCTCCCTGCTACTAGAAGTTATATTCGGCTTCCCCGATAACTTCCGTAGCGAAAATTTAACCTTCCACATTGCTCCGTTCCAAAGTGGCTATCAAGCACTACTTGGACGCGAAGCTTTCGCTCGCTTTAACGCAATACCGCACTACGCTTCCCTCACGCTTAAGATGCCCGGTCCACGTGGCATCATTACAGTAAATGGAAATATGGAGCGATCCATGCGCGCCGAAGAGAATGCGGCTGCCTGGGCAGCCGCACACTAAAACGGCCTCACCAACTAAAGTATTCGATAGGTCGTTAAGACCACGGACACGGTTAGACGAGTCCAGCGCAGCTGTGTGTAATTCGTACAGGTTTGATGGCCACACCCCTATCACAAATACAAGGGGCTCAACGCGCGCTGACAAGTGGCAATTTTTACTCATCTTGAATTATACATGGTTTTTTCAAAAAACCTACCTTTTTGCACGACAACTTTTCACCTAAGTTCCTCTCTTTTATAGATGACCACCGTGCTACACCCGTCCAGGATACGGCACAATGGAGACACAGGCGCAGACGTGCAGCAGGGACCCGTTCCAAGGATTCTTTTTAGATTAAGACCCTGCGTCAACCTTTTTTACTATCTCTTATTGATACACATCCCTCGGATTCTCAGTACAATTGAGAAGGATGCTGGCGTCTTGGCATGTGGCCACGTCAGAATAACGCATGTACCTGAATACCAGGGGCTTCTTACAAAGGGCACTGATTAGGCCCGATTCATACTATAAAGACCGAATACCTTAGGGAGTGTTCGGCGTCGCGAGTTTGGCCCTATATGCATTAGCTCCGAATCATGTCTTTGGTCAAATGTTGGGTTTGCCCGGCTCCAATGTTTTGGTACATTACGTTCCGCTCTATCGGCTAAGGTAGCACTAGGAGAACTACTGCGATTGTGCCCCGGGTCATCGGGACGAGCACCTCAGTAGAGAAAGCCGAAAACGGATTGTCATGATATAGCGTGAGACTGGTCAACCACTCGATGACCTATTAGAATGTTAGAATTCCTTCGCCTTAACGAAGGGCCGTTTCCCGGCCAGGCATGTACGCACCCCGAATTCGGGAGAGTGCGGAGCCACCAGGGGCTATATAGTAGCCCCACCGTCAAACTCCTATGGCTAAGTGAAAGTATTAAAGCATTATAGTCCGGTTGCCTCGTTCACTGCGCCATCACCTCCTTAATAGGACCAAGACGTTGGGTTAAGTGTGAACACGCGTCTTCTGCGAACACCTCCGCATTATATGCGTGGGGGCTGAAGCCGACGACTGCAATCTTTCAGGTTATACACATGTATACATAAACGGCCGCACATGAGGCATCATATTACTTTCAGGCAAAAGTATAAGCACAGCCTTAATAAATTTCATAAAAACATTGTGTTTACAATGGGAATACATGTTACTCAAACATAATATTCTTCGAGCACTGGGCCTCTATCAAACGAGCACCCTCAAGAACCTCTTCGAAATAGTGCTCGGCAGCCACTCGGCCTATGGCCGAACCCTGCGCCGCAACAGTGGTAGCATCCATCTCCACCCAGTATGCTTTAACACGGGCAAGGGCCATCCGCGAGCCTTCTATGCACGCGACCTCTTCATCGCATTGATGCGCGGCACCGCACCAAGGAACTGCTGCACTAAGCTGAAATAGCTGTTCGGCTTCGGCTTTTCCGGCCACAGCTGATCCACGACAGACCTCATGGCGAGTCCAGACAACCTATTGAGTTCGTCCCATTTGGCTAGCTGATCAGTCAACGGAAGCGGATGCTCTGGAACGTTAAATTGTGACCAGAACAGCTTGTCCACTTCACGATCTGTTTGATCTCGGAAGAATTTGCCCGCATCGACAGCGCTCGCCGCCAAGTCCATATATGCGTCTGCCGAACTCCACAGCCGATCCAGAGGGGCATACCGCGGATCTCCGAACTTCCTCCGCAGCATAAAGGGCTTCCCAACCGCAATATCCCCGGCTTCATGCAACTCCTCCTTCGCTCTCATAGCAGAGTGGGTGTCTTTGTTGGCCATCGCGGCCTTTTCAAGGTCCGTTGCCTTCACTCAGTTTTCTTTTTCAAGGAACTGGCAACGGTCGACAGTGTCTTTTAACTTTACGGCCATCTTGGCCATCTTCTCTTTGCTCTCGCAATGCACGGCCTTCTCGTCTTTCAACTCTTCGGCCGCCTTCAAAGCAGCTGCATTACTAATCCTTGCTTGTTCTTTGGCTCGGGCAAGTTCCACCCGCAGGGTTTCCACGATGACAGCTCCATCTGCAGTCACAACATATTAAAGATACTGGCATCATGCTGCTCTTACTATGTGGCATTCACCGGAAGATACCACTTACCCTGTGCCTCGTCAAGCCTCTTGTTAACAAGCTCGATGTCGGCATCCGCCGCATCTAGTTGCCGCTTCAGTTCAGCAAACTCATGAGTCCGGCTAGCCACCGGAGCTCCCACTACCTGCACATTAAAGCGGTATGGTTATTGCTTGGGACCACGATCCTCTGTTTGCCGCCGTTCTCGGTGACAACCAGAGTCTCAAGGGCTACTATCTACACAGGGCACACCTAAGAATGTGTGGTACCATCACAAATGTACGTCATTTTACGTACCTCAAAGCCCTTCAGTAGACTCATAAAGGCATCATGCAACCCGCTTTCGGCGGATGAAATCCTTTCCATCACCGTACCCATCAATGTATGGTGTTCTTCTGAGATGGCCGCTCGCTCCAACAGCTCTCTCAGTACGTCCAACCGCATACCAGACGGTGCCGGACTCTTCTGTTTGCTCTCTTCGAGAGCCAGACGCTGGGGACTCCGGGGGACTATAGGATTATCTTCTGGCCTCACCGGATCCGGAGAGGCCCTCCGTGACGACACTTCAAGGTCGCCCGCTTCTTGCGCGGAGGAGTCCGGGGGAGGCGTTTCGCTCTCCATCATCTCCGGAAGAAGATCCCCCGAAGACGAGCTCTGCTGAGAAGGGCTAAGATCTGAACTGCAAGATAAATACTTCGGTTATTTTCCTCAGAGGTAAGGTAATATATCTTCACTATTAAAGTACTTTTTAATTACTTACGGCTCGTTAGAGGGCTGATCCCCGCGCGGACTTTGTGCGGCAAGAGCACCCTCCAAGGCAGGACCCTCTGGTGGAGATTTCTTCTCCCGCTTGGAAACCTTGGTTTCCGGATCTTCAGAGGTAGCCCTCTTCCTTCCCCGGGGTGAGAGAATGAAATATTCCTCCCTTCGGTTATCCTCCCTCACGGAGGCGCTCGTTCCCTCGGTCGGAATAGGTAGCGGTGGAGGCCCGCTTTCGCCCCCATTATTCCCCCTTTGTCTTCCTTTGAGGGCTCCGGGCAAGGTGCTAGCTCGAGCATCTTTTCCAGTACCGGATTTTCCAAACCCTCAGGAAGGGGGGCCGAACACCGAATCATCTTCGCCTTTGTTATCCAGTCCTGGTCAAAGAGCGATTTCTCAGAATAACGTCATGATAAATGAAAGACGGTGTGTTCGGCTAGAGGATAACTTACTTGGTCGGCGGTGCGGTTGCTGCTTAGGCCCACGTCCTCGGTAGTATCCGACACTCTATCTGGGGTTCAAAGAATGATCTATACATCTCCTCGTGCGTCAGGCCGAGGAAATTCTGAATAGCGCGCGGTCCATCTGGGTTGAACTCCCACATGCGAAGAGGTCGGCGTTTGCATGGCTGGATTCGTCGAACCAACATGACTTGCATTACCATAATCAAACTAAAATCTCCTTTGAAGAGATTTTGAATGCGGCTTTGCAGTACAGGCACGTCCTTGGTGGGACCTGCTACCTCTTGAGCTTGCGTTGGATTTCCCCGAAGAGGAAAGGATGATGCAGCAGAGTAGCGTAAGTATTTCTCTCAGTTTTTGAGAACCAAGGTATCAATCCAATAGGAGGCCATGCTCAAGTCCCTCGTACCTGCACAAAATGATAGCTACACGCAACCAACGCGATTAGGGGTTGTTAATCCCTTCACGGTCACTTACGAGAGTGAGATCTGATAGATATAATATTTTTGGTATTTTTGGTATAGAGATGCAAAGTGAAAAGTAAAAGGCAAAGTAAAAAAGCAAAGCAAGATTAAAGTGATGGAGATTGATATGATGAGAATAGACCCGGGGGCCATAGGTTTCACTAGTGGCTTCTCTCAAGAGCATAAGTATTCTACGGTGGGTGAACAAATTACTGTTGAGCAATTGACAGAATTGAGCATAGTTATGAGAATATCTAGGCATGATCATGTATATAGGCATCACGTCCGTGACAAGTAGACCGAAACGATTCTCATCTACTACTATTACTCCACTCATCGACCGCTATCCAGCATGCATCTAGAGTATTAAGTTAAAAACAGAGTAACGCTTTAAGCAAGATGACATGATGTAGAGAGATAAATTCATGCAATGTGAAATAAACCCCATATTGTTATCCTCGATGGCAACGATGCAATACGTGCCTTGCTGCCCCTTCTGTCACTGGGAAAGGACACCGCAAGATCGAACCCAAAGCTAAGCACTTCTCCCATGGCAAGAACTACCAATCTAGTTGGCCAAACCAAACGAATAATTCGAAGAGACTTGCAAAGATAACCAATCATACATAAAAGAATTCAGAGAAGATTCAAATATTATTCATAGATAGACTTGATCATAAACCCACAATTCATCGGTCTCAACAAACACACCGCAAAAAGAAGAATATTACATCGAATAGATCTCCACGAGAGAGGGGGAGAACTTTGTATTGAGATCCAAAAAGAGAGAAGAAGTCATCTAGCTAATAACTATGGACCCGAAGGTCTGAGGTAAACTACTCACACTTCATCAGAGAGGCTATGATGATGTAGAAGTCCGTGATGACGGCCCTCTCCGGCGGAGCTCCGGAACAGGCCCCAAGATGGGATCTTGTGGATACAGAAAGTTGCGGTGGTGGAATTAGGATTTTGGCTCTGTATCTGTTCGTTTGGGGGTACGTAGGTATATATAGGAGGAAGAAGTACGTCGGTGGAGCTTCGGTGGGCCCACGAGGGTGGGGGCGCGCTTGGGGGTATAGGGCGTGCCCCCCTACCTCGTGCCCACCTCGAAGCTTCCTTGGCGTAGGGTCCAAGTCTCCTGGGTCATATTCAGGAAGAAAATCACGTTCCAGAAAGGTTTATTCCGTTTGGACTACGTTTGATATTCCGTTTCTTCGAAACACTGAAATAGGCAAAAAAAACAGCAATTCTGGGCTGGGCCTCCGGTTAATAGGTTAGTCCCAAAAATAATATAAAAGTGGAAAATAAAGCCCAATATAGTCCAAAACAGTAGATAATATAGCATGGAGCAATCAAAAATTATAGATACGTTGGAGACGTATCAGGCATCCCCAAGCTTAATTCTTGCTCGTCCTCGAGTAGGTAAATGATAAAAAGAGAATTTTTGATGCGGAGTGCTACTTGGCATAATTTCAATGCAAATCTTCTTAATTGTGATATGACTATTCAAATTCGAAAGATTCAAGACAAAAGTTTATATTGACATAAAAATAATAATACTTCAAGCATACTAACAAAGCAATTATGTCTTCTCAAGATAACATGGCCAAAGGAAGTTATCCCTACAAAATCATATAGTATGGCTATGCTCTATCTTCACCACACAAAGTATTTAAATCATGCACAACCCCGATGACAAGCCAAGCAATTGTTTCATACTCTAACTTTTTCATAACTTTTCAATCTTCACGCAATACATGAGCGTGAGCCATGGATATAGCACTATAGGTGGAATAGAATGGTGGTTGTGGAGAAGACAAAAAGAGGGCAAGATAGTCTCACATCAACTAGGCGTATCAATGGGCTATGGAGATGCCCATCAATAGATATCAATGTGAGTGAGTAGGGATTGCCATGCAACGGATGCAGTAGAGCTATAAGTATATGAAAGCTCATCAAAAGAAACTAAGTGGGTGTGCATCCAACTTGCTTGCTCACGAAGACCTAGGGCATTTTGAGGAAGCCCATCATTGGAATATACAAGCCAAGTTCTATAATGTAAAATTTCCACTAGTATATGAAAGTGACATAACGAGAGACTCTCTATCATGAAGATCATGGTGCTACTTTGAAGCACAAGTGTGGTAAAAGGATAGTAACATTGTCCCTTCTCTCTTTTTCTCTCATTTTTTATTTTTTTTATTTGGGTCTTTTCTCTTTTTTATGGCCTCTTTTTTCCCTTTTTTTGGCTTCTTTGGCCTCTTTTATTTATTTTTCGTCCGGAGTCTCATCCCGACTTGTGGGGGAATCATAGTCTCCATCATCCTTTCCTCACTGGTACAATGCTCTAAAAATGATGATCATCACACTTTTATTTTTCTTACAACTCAACAATTACAACTCGATACTTAGAACAAAATATGACTCTATATGAATGCCTCCGGCGGTGTACCGAGATATGCAATATGACAATGATGGAGTGTGTCATAATAAACGGAACGGTGGAGAGTTGCATGGCAATATATCTCGGAATGGCTATGGAAATGCCATGATAGGTAGGTATGGTGGCTGTTTTGAGGAAGGTATATGGTGGGTGTATGATACCGGCGAAAAGTGCACGGTATTAGAGAGGCTAGCAAAGGTGGAAGGGTGAGAGTGCGTATAATCCATGGACTCAACATTAGTCATAAAGAACTCATATACTTATTGCAAAAATCTAGAAGTTATCAAAGCAAAGTATTACGCGCATGCTCCTAGGGGGGTAGATTGGTAGGAAAAGACCATCGCTCGTCCCCGACCGCCACTCATAAGGAAGACAATCAATAAATAAATCATGCTCCAACTTCATCACATAACGGTTCACCATACGTGCATGCTACGGGAATCACAAACTTTAACACAAGTATTCTTTAAATTCACAACTACTCAACTAGCATGACTCTAATATTATCACCTCCATATCTCAAAACAATTATCATGCTTCAATCTTTTCTTAGTATTCAATGCACTCAAAAGAAAGTTTCACAAATCTTGAATACCAAGCATGTTATTATTAAGCAAATTACCATGCTATTAAGAGATTCAAAATAATTTAAGTGAAGCATGAGAGATCAATAGTTTATTTAAAACAAATCCACCACCGTGCTCTAAAAGATCTAAGTGAAGCACATAGAGCAAAATTACATAGCTCAAAAGGATATAAGTGAAGCACATAGATCAAAATTATAACGCTCAAAAAGATATAAGTGAAGCACATAGAGCAAAACTACTTAGCTCAAAAAGATATAAGTGAAGCACATAGAGTATTCTATCAAATTCTAATTCATGTATGGCTCTCTCAAAAGGTGTGTAAAGCAAGGATGATTGTGGCACACTAAAACACAAAGACACAAATAATACAAGACGCTCCAAGCAAAACACATATCATGTTGGTGAATAAAAATATAGCTCCAAGTAAATTACCGATGGAAGTGGACGAAAGAGGGGATGCCTTCCGGGGCATCCCCAAGCTTCGACTTTTTGTGTCCTTGGATTATCTTGGGGGTGCCATGGGAATCCCCAATCTTAAGCTCTTTCCACTCCTTGTTCCATAATCCATCAAAAGAATTCACCCAACACTTGAAAACTTCACAACACAAAACTCAAATAGAAATCTCGTGAGCTCCATTAGAGAAAGAAAACAAAAGACCACTTAAAGGTACTGTAATGAACTCATTCTTTATTTATATTGGTGTTAAACCTACTTTATTCCAACTTCTCTATGGATTATAAACTATTTTACTAGCCATAGATTCATCAAAATAAGCAAACAACACACGAAAAACAGAATCTGTCAAAAACAGAACAGTCTGTAGTAATCTGTAACTAATGCAAACTTATGGAACCCCAAAAATTCTAAAATAAATTTCTGGACGTGAGGAATTTATCTATTAATCATCTGCAAAAATAATTAACTAAATAGCACTTTCAAATAAAAATGACAGCAGTTCTCGTGAGTGCTAAAGTTTCTGTTTTTTACAGCATGTTCAACAAGACTTTCCCTAAGTCTTCCCAACGGTTCTACTTGGCACAAACACTAATTAAACACAAGAAACACAACCAAAACAGAGGCTAAATAAATTATTTATTACTAAACAGGAGAAAAAAGCAAGGAATAAAAATAAAATTGGGTTGCCTCCCAACAAGCGCTATCGTTTAACGCCCCTAGCTAGGCATAAAAGTGAGGATAGATCTAGGTATTGCCATCTTTGGTAGGCAATCCATAAGTGGCTCTCATGATAGTTTCATATGGAAATTTTATTTTCTTTCTTGGAAAGTGTTTCATGCCCTTTTTTAATGGAAATTGAAATCTATTATTCCCTTCCTTCATATCAATAATCGCACCAACCGTTCTAAGGAAAGGTCTACCAAGAATAATAGGGCAAGAAGGATTGCAATCTATATCAAGAACAATGAAATCTACGGGCACATAATTTCTATTTGCAACAATAAGAACATAATTAATCCTTCCCATAGGTTTCTTAATAGTAGAATCCGCAAGATGCAAGTTTAGAGAGCAATCATCAAAATTGCGGAAATCTAGCAAATCACACAAAGTTTTGGGGATAGTGGAGACACTAGCACCCAAATTACACAAGGCATAAAACTCATGATCTTTAATTTTAATTTTAATAGTTGGTTCCCACTCATCATAGAGTTTTCTAGGGATAGAAACTTTCAGCTCAAGTTTTTCTTCATAAGATTGCATCAAGGCATCAACAATATGTTCGGTGAAGGATTTCTTTTGACTATAAGCATGTGGAGAATTTAGCACGGATTGCAACAAGGAAATACAATCAATTAAAGAGCAACTTTCATAATTAAATTCCTTGAAATCCAATATAGTGGGTTTAGCAACATCTAGATTTTTATTTCTTTCAATCCCACTTTCATCAATTTCATCATAAAGATCTAAATACTCCAAATTTTTAGAACGCCTTCTAGGTAAAGGAAGATCATATTCAGTTTCATAAAGATTCATATTGCAAAAAAAGATTTAATAGGAGACACATCAATAACTTTTAGATCTTCATCTTGATTTTCATAGGAATTGGAAGAACACACTTTAATAAAGGCATCTTTGGAAGCACGCATCCTAGCGGTTCTTTCCTTGCACTCATCAATGGAAATTCTCATGGCTTTGAGAGACTCATTGATATCATGCTTAGGAGGAATAGATCTAAGTTTTAAAGAATCAACCTCAAGAGAAATTCTATCAATGTTCCTAGCCAAATCATCATCTTTAAGCAATTTCTCTTCAAGCAAAGCATTAAAATTCTTTTGTGAATTCATAAACTCTTTAACACTATTCTCAAATTCAGAGGGCATCTTATTATAATTTCCATAAGAGTTGTTGTAGGAATTCCCATAATTATTAGAAGGATTACTAGGATATGGCCTAGGATTAAAATTCCCTCTATAAGCGTTGTTACCAAAATTATTCCTACCAAAAAAATTCACATCCATAGATTCATTGTTATTCTCAATCAAAGTAGACAAAGGCATATCATTAGGATCAGAAGAAACACTCTTAGTAGCAAATAATTTCATAAGTTCATCCATCTTTCCACTCAAAACATTGATTTCTTCTATCTCATGCACTTTTTTATTAGAAGATCTTTCAGTATGCCATTGAGAATAATTAACCATAATATTATCTAGGAGTTTAGTAGCATCTCCTAAAGTGATTTCCATAAAAGTGCCTCCTGCGGCCGAATCTAAAAGATTTCTAGAAGCAAAATTCAATCCGGCATAAAAGTTTTGTATAATCATCCACAAATTCAAACCATGAGTAGGGCAATTACGTATCATTAATTTCATTCTCTCCCAAGCTTGTGCAACATGTTCATGATCAAGTTGCTTAAAGTTCATAATATCGTTTCTAAGAGAGATGATCTTAGCGGGAGGGAAATACTTAGAGATAAAAACGTCTTTGCACTTGTTCCAGGAATCAATACTATTTTTAGGCAAAGACGAAAACCAAGCTTTAGCACGATCTCTAAGTGAAAAAGGAAATAGCTTCAATTTAACGACATCATTATCAACATATTTTTTCTTTTGCATATCACATAAATCAATGAAGCTATTCAGATGAGTAGCGACATCTTCACTAGGAAGGCCGGCGAATTGATCTTTCATAACAAGATTCAACAAAGCAGTATTGATTTCACAAGATTCAGTATTGGCAAGAGGAGCAATCGGAGTGCTAAGGAAATCATTATTATTGGTATTGGTGAAGTCACACAATTTTGTAGTATCTTGAGCCATCGCGACAAACAAGCAATCCAACACACGAGCAAACAAAAAGGCAAGCGGAAAAGAGAGGGGGAGAAGGAGAAGGAGATTGGGAAAGAGAGGGCGAATAAAACGGCAAGGGTGAAGTGGGGTAGAGGAAAACGAGAGGCAAATGGCAACTAATGTAATGCGAGAGACAGGGATTGTGATGGGTACTTGGTATGTAGACTTTTTGCGTAGACTCCCCGGCAACGGCGCCCGAAATTCTTCTTGCTACCTCTTGAGCTTGCGTTGGATTTCCCCGAAGAGGAAAGGATGATGCAGCAGAGTAGCATAAGTATTTCCCTCAGTTTTTGAGAACCAAGGTATCAAACCAGTAGGAGGCCACGCTCAAGTCCCTCGTACCTGCACAAAACGATAGCTACTCGCAACCAACGCGATTAGGGGTTGTCAATCCCTTCACGGTCACTTACGAGAGTGAGATCTGATAGATATAATATTTTTGGTATTTTTGGTATAGAGATGCAAAGTGAAATGTAAAAGGCAAAGTAAAAAAGCAAAGCAAGATTAAAGTGATGGAGATTGATATGATGAGAATAGACCCGGGGGCCATAGGTTTCACTAGTGGCTTCTCTCAAGAGCATAAGTATTCTACGGTGGGTGAACAAATTACTATTGAGCAATTGACAGAATTGAGCATAGTTATGAGAATATCTAGGCATGATCATGTATATAGGCATCACGTCCGTGACAAGTAGACCGAAACGATTCTGCATCTACTACTATTACTCCACTCATCGACCGCTATCCAGCATGCATCTAGAGTATTAAGTTAAAAACAGAGTAACGCTTTAAGCAAGATGACATGATGTAGAGACATAAATTCATGCAATATGAAATAAACCCCATCTTGTTATCCTTGATGGCAACGATGCAATACGTGCCTTGCTGCCCCTTCTGTCACTGGGAAAGGACACTGCAAGATCGAACCCAAAGCTAAGTGAGGGAGTCCTGGATTAGGGGTGTTGGGGAACGTTGCAGAAAATTAAAATTTTTCCTACGGTTTCACCAAGATCCATCTATGAGTTCATCTAAGCAACGAGTCAAGGGAGAGAGTTTGCATCTACATACCACTTGTAGATCACGAGCGGAAGCTAGCCAAGGAGATGGTGATGATGGAGTCGTACTCGAACGTGATTCGGATCACCGATGTCCAAGTGCTGAACGGACAGCACCTCCGCATTCAACACACGTACGGGACGGGAGACGTCTCCTCCTTCTTGATCCAGCAAGGGGGAAGGAGAGGTTGAGGAAGATAGCTCCACCGGCAGCACGACGGCGTGGTGATGGTGGAGAAGCAGTACTTCAACAGGGCTTCGCCAAGCACACAACGGAGGAGGAGAGGTGTTGGGGAGGGGAGGGCTGCGCCTTGGAGGGTGGTACGGCTGCCCTCCCCTCACCCCTCTATTTATAGGGGGAAGGGAGAAGGGGGCCGGCCCCCTAGAACCCATCTAGGGGGGTGCGGCGGCCAAGGGGAGAGGGGGAGAGGGTGGCTTGCCCCCCAAGCCAAGGGGGCGCCCCCTCTAGGGTTCCCCCCTCAACCCTAGGCGCAAGGGCCCAAGGGAGGGGGTGCGGCCAGCCCACCAGGGGCTGGCTCCCTTCCCCACGCAGCCCATGTGCCCCCCGGGAGGGGTGGCCCCTCCCGGTGGACCCCCGGAACCCTTCCGGTGGCCCCGGTACAATACCGGTATGACCCCGAAACTTCCCGGTGTCCGTTTGACAACTTCCCATATATAAATCTTTACCTCCGGACCCTTCCGGAGCTCCTCGTGACGTCCAGGATCCCATCCAGGACTCCCAACAACATTCGGTAGTCACATACTAGTCTTCCTAATAACCCTAGCGTCACCGAAACTTAAGTGTGTAGACCCTACGGGTTCGGGAGACATGCATACATGACCTAGACGCTCTCAGGTCAATAACCAACAGCGGGATCTGGATACCCATGATGGCTCCCACATGCTCCTCGATGTTGTCATCGGATGAACCACGATGTCGAGGATTCGATCAAACCCTGTATGCAATTCCCTTTGTCAATCGGTACGATACTTGCCCGAGACTCGATCGTCGGTATCCCAATACCTTGTTCAGTCTCGTTACCAGCAAGTCACTTTACTCGTACCGTAATGCATGATCCCGTGTCCAACACCTTGGTCACATTGAGCTCATTATGATGATGCATTACCGAGTGGGCCCAGAGATACCTCTCCGTCATACGGAGTGACAAATCCCAGTCTCGATCCGTGTCAACCCAACAGATACTTTCGGAGATACCTGTAATGCACCTTTATAGTCACCCAGTTACGTTGTGACGTTTGATACACCCAAGGCACTCTTACGGTATCCGGGAGTTACACGATCTCATGGTCGAAGGAAGAGATACTTGACATTGGCAAAGCTCTAGCAAAACGAACTACACGATCTTTTATGCTATGCTTAGGATTGGGTCTTGTCCATCACATCATTCTCCTAATGATGTGATCCCGTTATCAACGACATCCAATGTCCATAGTCAGGAAACCATGACTATCTGTTGATCACAATGAGCTAGTCAACTAGAGGCTCACCAGGGACATATTGTGGTCTAAGTATTCACACGTGTATTACGATTTCCGGATAATACAGTTATAGCATGAATAAAAGACATTTATCATGAACATTGAAATATAATAATACTTTTATTATTGCCTCTAGGGCATATTTCCAACAGTCTCCCACTTGCACTAGAGTCACCAATCTAGTTACATTGTGATGAATCGAACACCCATAGAGTTCTGGTGTTGATCATGTTTTGCACGCGAGAGAGGTTTAGTCAGCGGATCTGCGACATTCAGATCCGTGTGCACTTTGCAAATCTCTATGTCTCCATCTTGAACATTTTCACGGATGGAGTTGAAACGACGCTTGATGTGCCTGGTCTTCTTGTGAAACCTGGGCTCCTTGGCGAGGGCAATAGCTCCAGTGTTGTCACAGAAGAGTTTGATCGGCCCCGATGCATTGGGTATGACTCCTAGGTCGGTGATGAACTCCTTCACCCAAATTGCTTCATGCGCTGCCTCCGAGGCTGCCATGTACTCCGCTTCACACGTAGATCCCGCCACGACGCTCTGCTTGCAGCTGCACCAGCTTACTGCTCCACCATTCAACATATACACGTATCCGGTTTGTGACTTAGAGTCATCCAGATCTGAGTCGAAGCTAGCGTCGATGTAACCCTTTACGACGAGCTCTTCGTCTCCTCCATAAACGAGAAACATGTCCTTCGTCCTTTTCAGGTACTTCAGGATATTCTTGACCGCTGTCCAGTGTTCCTTGCCGGGATTACTTTGGTATCTTGCTACCAAACTTACGGCAAGGTTTACATCGGGTCTGGTACACAACATGGCATACATAATAGATCCTATGGCTGAAGCATAGGGGATGACACTCATCTCTTCTTTATCTTTTGCCGTGG
This sequence comes from Triticum dicoccoides, assembly GCF_002162155.2. Taxonomy (NCBI): domain Eukaryota; kingdom Viridiplantae; phylum Streptophyta; class Magnoliopsida; order Poales; family Poaceae; genus Triticum; species Triticum dicoccoides. The sequence continues at coordinate 433,081,808 of NC_041388.1, forward strand.
TCGGTGACTGAGCCGAGCTCAGTCTCACACCTTGTAACATAGGCAAGAACCCCTTCTTGGACTGATCCATTTTGAACCTCTTCAAAATCTTATCAAGGTATGTGCTTTGTGAAAGACCTATGAGGCGTCTCAATCTATCTCTATAGATCTTGATGCCTAATATATATGCAGCTTCTCCAAGGTCCTTCATTGAAAAACATTTGTTCAAGTAGGCCTTAATGCTGTCCAGAAATTCTATATTATTTCCCATCAAGAGTATGTCATCTACATATAATATGAGAAATGCTACAGAGCTCCCACTCACTTTCTTGTAAACGCAGGCTTCTCCATAAGTCTGCATAAACCCAAACGCTTTGATCATCTCATCAAAGCGAATGTTCCAACTCCGAGATGCTTGCACCAGTCCATAAATGGATCGCTGGAGCTTGCATACTTTGTTAGCGTTCCGAGGATCGACAAAACCTTCCGGCTGCATCATATACAGTTCTTCCTTAAGATGCCCGTTAAGGAATGCTGTTTTGACGTCCATCTGCCATATCTCATAATCATAGTATGCGGCAATTGCTAACATGATCCGGACGGACTTCAGCTTCGCTACGGGAGAGAAAGTCTCGTCGTAGTCAATCCCTTGAACTTGTCGATAACCCTTAGCGACAAGTCGAGCCTTATAGATTGTAACATTACCATCCGCGTCCGTCTTCTTCTTAAAAATCCATTTGTTTTCTATCGCTCGCCGATCATCTGGCAAGTCTGTCAAAGTCCATACTTTGTTTTCATACATGGATTCTATCTCGGGTTTCATGGCTTCAAGCCATTTGTTGGAATTCGGGCCCTCCATCGCTTCTTCATAGTTCGAAGGTTCATTGTTGTCTAACAACATGATTTCCAGGACAGGGTTGCCGTACCACTCTGGTGCGGAACGTGTCCTTGTGGACCTACGAAGTTCAGTAGTAACTTGATCCGAAGTACCTTGATCATCATCATTGTTTTCCTCTTCAGTTGGTGTGGGCATCACAGGAACGGTTTCCTGCGCTGCGCCACTTTCCCGCTCAAGAGGTAGTACTTCATCGAGTTCTACTTTCCTCCCACTTACTTCTTTCGAGAGAAACTCTTTTTCCAGAAAGCATCCGTTCTTGGCAACAAAGATCTTGCCTTCGGATCTTAAGTAGAAGGTATACCCGACAGTTTCCTTAGGGTATCCTATGAATACGCATTTTTCCGACTTGGGTTCGAGCTTTTCAGGTTGAAGTTTCTTGACATAAGCATCGCATCCCCAAACTTTTAGAAACGACAGCTTAGGTTTCTTTCCAAACCATAATTCATACGGTGTCGTCTCAACGGATTTAGACGGTGCCCTATTTAAAGTGAATGTAGCTGTCTCTAGAGCGTATCCCCAAAATGATAGCGGTAAATCGGCAAGAGACATCATAGACCGCACCATATCCAATAGGGTGCGATTACGACGTTCGGACACACCGTTTCGCTGAGGTGTTCCAGGCGGCGTGAGCTGTGAAACGATTCCACATTTCCTTAAGTGTGTACCAAATTCGTGACTTAAGTATTCTCCTCCACGATCTGATCGTAAGAATTTTATCTTTCGGTCACATTGATTCTCTACCTCATTCTGAAATTCCTTGAACTTTTCAAAGGTCTCAGACTTGTGTTTCATTAAGTAGACATACCCATATCTACTCAAGTCATCTGTGAGAGTGAGAACATAACGATATCCTCCGCGAGCCTCAACGCTCATTGGACCGCACACATCGGTATGTATGATTTCCAACAAGTTGGTTGCTCGCTCCATTGTTCCGGAGAACGGAGTCTTGGTCATTTTGCCCAAGAGGCATGGTTCGCACGTGTCAAAGGATTCATAATCAAGAGACTCTAAAAGTCCATCGGCATGGAGCTTCTTCATGCGCTTGACACCAATGTGACCAAGGCGGCAGTGCCACAAGTATGTGGGACTATCGTTATCAACTTTAAATCTTTTGGCATCTACACTATGAACATGTGTAATATTACGCTCGAGATTCATTAAGAATAAACCATTGACCATCGGAGCATGACCATAAAACATATCTCTCATATAAATCGAACAACCATTATTCTCAGACTTAAATGAGTAGCCATCTCGTATTAAACAAGATCCAGATACAATGTTCATGCTCAAACTTGGCACTAAATAACAATTATTAAGGTTCAAAACTAATCCCGTAGGTAAATGTAGAGGCAGCGTGCCGACGGCGATCACATCGACTCTGGAACCATTCCCGACGCGCATCGTCACCTCGTCCTTCGCCAGTCTCCGTTTATTCCGCAGCTCCAGCTGTGAGTTACAAATATGAGCAACGGCACCGGTATCAAATACCCAGGAGTTACTACGAGTACTGGTAAGGTACACATCAATCACATGTATATCAAATATACCTTTGGTGTTGCCGGCCTTCTTATCCGCTAAGTATTTGGGGCAGTTCCGCTTCCAGTGACCCTTCCCCTTGCAATAAAAGCACTCAGTCTCAGGCTTAGGTCCATTCTTTGACTTCTTCCCGGTAACTGGCTTACCAGGCGCGGCAACCTCCTTGCCGTCCTTCTTGAAGTTCTTCTTACCCTTGCCCTTCTTGAACTTAGTGGTCTTATTGACCATCAACACTTGATGTTCTTTCTTGATTTCAGCCTCTGCTGACTTCAGCATCGAGAACACTTCAGGAATGGTCTTTTCCATCCCCTGCATGTTGTAGTTCATCACAAAGCTCTTGTAGCTTGGTGGGAGCGACTGGAGGATTCTGTCAATGACTGCCTCATCTGGGAGGTTAATGTTCAGCTGGGTCATACGATTGTGCAACCCAGACATCTTCAGGATGTGCTCACTGACAGAACTGTTTTCCTCCATCTTACAACTGTAGAACTTGTCGGAGACATCATATCTCTCGACCCGGGCATGAGCTTGAAAAACTAGTTTCAGCTCTTCGAACATCTCATATGCTCCGTGGTGCTCAAAACGCTTTTGGAGCCCCGGTTCTAAGCTGTAAAGCATGCCGCACTGAACGAGGGAGTAATCATCAGCACGAGACTGCCAAGCATTCATAATGTCTTGGTTCTCTGGGACGGGAGCGTCACCTAGCGGTCCTTCTAGGACATATTGTTTCCTGGCAGCTATGAGGATGATCCTCAGGTTCCGGACCCAGTCCGTATAGTTGCTGTCATCATCTTTCAGCTTGGTTTTCTCTAGGAACGCGTTGAAGTTCATGTTGACATTAGCGTTGGCCATTGATCTACAAGATATATTTGCAAAGGTTTTAGACTAAGTTCATGATAATAAAGTTCTAATCAAATTATGAACTCCCACTCAGATTAGACATCCCTTTAGTCATCTAAGTGTTACACGATCCGAGTCGACTAGGCCGTGTCCGATCATCACGTGAGATGGACTAGTCATCATCGGTGAACATTCTCATGTTGATCGTATCTTCCATACGACTCGTGTTCGACCTTTCGGTCTCCGTGTTCCGAGGCCATGTCTGCACATGCTAGGCTCGTCAAGTTAACCCTAAGTGTTTTCGCTGTGTAAAACTGTCTTACACCCGTTGTATGTGAACGTAAGAATCCATCACACCCGATCATCACGTGGTGCTTAGAAGCGACGAACTGTAGCAACGGTGCACAGTTAGGGGAGAACACTTCTTGAAATTTTATAAGGGATCATCTTATTTACTACCGTCGTCCTAAGTAAACAAGATGCATAAACATAATAAACATCACATGCAATTATATAGTTGTGACATGATATGGCCAATATCATATAGCTCCATTGATCTTCATCTTCGGGGCTCCATGATCATCTTGTCACCGGCTTGACACCATGATCTCCATCATCATGATCTCCATCATCGTGTCTTCATGAAGTTGTCACGCCAATGACTACTTCTACTTCTATGACTAACGTTTAGCAATAAAGTAAAGTAGTTTACATGGCGTTATTCAATGACACGCGGGTCATACAAAAAATAAAGACAACTCCTATGGCTCCTGCCGGTTGTCATACTCATCGACATGCAAGTCGTGAATCCTATTACAAAGAACATGATCTCATACATCACAATTCATCATTCATCACAACTTCTGGCCATATCACATCACATGATCAATCGCTGCAAAAACAAGTTAGACGTCCTCTAATTGTTGTTGCATCTTTTACGTGGCTGCAATTGGGTTCTAGCAAGAACGTTTTCTTACCTACGAATCACCACAACGTGATTTTGTCAACTTCTATTTACCCTTCATAAGGGCCCTGTTCATCGATTCCGCTCCAACTAAAGTGGGAGAGACAGACACCCGCCAGCCACCTTATGCAACTAGTGCATGTCAGTCGGTGGAACCGGTCTCACGTAAGCGTACGTGTAAGGTTGGTCCGGGCCGCTTCATCCCACAATACCGTTGAGCAAGAAAAGACTAGTAGATGCAGGTAAGATGACAAAATCCACGCCCACAACAAAATTGTGTTCTACTCGTGCAAAGAGAACTACGCATAGACCTAGCTCATGATGCCACTGTTGGGGAACGTTGCAGAAAATTAAAATTTTTCCTACGGTTTCACCAAGATCCATCTATGAGTTCATCTAAGCAACGAGTCAAGGGAGAGAGTTTGCATCTACATACCACTTGTAGATCACGAGCGGAAGCTAGCCAAGGAGATGGTGATGATGGAGTCGTACTCGAACGTGATTCGGATCACCGATGTCCAAGTGCTGAACGGACAGCACCTCCGCGTTCAACACACGTACGGGACGGGAGACATCTCCTCCTTCTTGATCCAGCAAGGGGGAAGGAGAGGTTGAGGAAGATAGCTCCACCGGCAGCACGACGGCGTGGTGATGGTGGAGAAGCAGTACTCCGACAGGGCTTCGCCAAGCACACAACGGAGGAGGAGAGGTGTTGGGGAGGGGAGGGCTGCGCCTTGGAGGGTGGTACGGCTGCCCTCCCCTCACCCCTCTATTTATAGGGGGAAGGGAGAAGGGGGCCGGCCCCCTAGAACCCATCTAGGGGGGGTG
>NC_041388.1:433087013-433110996 GCF_002162155.2 Triticum dicoccoides
TGGTGGAGAGGCAGTACTCCGACAGGGCTTCGCCAAGCACACAACGGAGGAGGAGAGGTGTTGGGGAGGGGAGGGCTGCGCCTTGGAGGGTGGTACGGCTGCCCTCCCCTCACCCCTCTATTTATAGGGGGAAGGGAGAAGGGGGCCGGCCCCCTAGAACCCATCTAGGGGGGGTGCGGCGGCCAAGGGGAGAGGGGGAGAGGGTGGCTTGCCCCCCAAGCCAAGGGGGCGCCCCCTCTAGGGTTCCCCCCTCAACCCTAGGCGCAAGGGCCCAAGGGAGGGGGTGCGGCCAGCCCACCAGGGGCTGGCTCCCTGCCCCACGCAGCCCATGTGCCCCCCCGGGAGGGGTGGCCCCTCCCGGTGGACCCCCGGAACCCTTCCGGTGGCCCCGGTACAATACCGGCATGACCCCGAAACTTCCCGGTGTCCGTTTGACAACTTTCCATATATAAATCTTTACCTCCGGACCCTTCCGGAGCTCCTCGTGACGTCCAGGATCCCATCCGGGACTCCGAACAACATTTGGTAGTCATATACTAGTCTTCCTAATAACCCTAGCGTCACCGAAACTTAAGTGTGTAGACCCTACGGGTTCGGGAGACATGCAGACATGACCTAGACGCTCTCAGGTCAATAACCAACAGTGGGATCTGGATACCCATGATGGCTCCCACATGCTCCTCGATGTTGTCACAAATGAACCACGATGTCGAGGATTCGATCAAACCCTGTATGCAATTCCCTTTGTCAATCGGTACGTTACTTGCCCGAGACTCGATCGTCGGTATCCCAATACCTTGTTCAGTCTCGTTACCGGCAAGTCACTTTAATCGTACCGTAATGCATGATCCCGTGTCCAACACCTTGGTCACATTGAGCTCATTATGATGATGCATTACTGAGTGGGCCCAGAGATACCTCTCCGTCATACGGAGTGACAAATCCCAGTCTCGATCCGTGTCAACCCAACAGATACTTTCGGAGATACCTGTAATGCACCTTTATAGTCACCCAGTTACGTTGTGACGTTTGATACACCCAAGGCACTCTTACGGTATCCGGGAGTTACACGATCTCATGGTCGAAGGAAGAGATACTTGACATTGGCAAAGCTCTAGCAAAACGAACTACACGATCTTTTATGCTATGCTTAGGATTGGGTCTTGTCCATCACATCATTCTCCTAATGATGTGATCCCGTTATCAACGACATCCAATGTCCATAGTCAGGAAACCATGACTATCTGTTGATCACAACGAGCTAGTCAACTAGAGGCTCACCAGGGACATATTGTGGTCTAAGTATTCACACGTGTATTACGATTTCCGGATAATACAGTTATAGCATGAATAAAAGACATTTATCATGAACATTGAAATATAATAATACTTTTATTATTGCCTCTAGGGCATTTTCCAACAAGGGGTGTTCGGATAGCCAGACTATACCTTCAGCCGGACTCCTGGACTATGAAGATACAAGATTAAAGACTTCGTCCCGTGTCCGGAAGGGACTTTCCTTGGCGTGGAAGGCAAGCTTGGCGATATGGATATGTAGATCTCCTACCATTGTAACCGACTTTGTGTAACCCTAACCCTCTCCGGTGTCTATATAAACCGGAGAGTTTTAGTCCGTAGGACAACATTCACAACAACAATCATACCATAGGCTAGCTTCTAGGGTTTAGCCTCTCTGATCTCGTGGTAGATCTACTCTTGTACTACCCATATCATCCATATTAATCAAGCAGGACGTAGGGTTTTACCTCCATCAAGAGGGCCCGAACCTGGGTAAAACTTCGTGTCCCTTGCCTACTGTTACCATCCGGCCTAGACGCACAGTTCGGGACCCCCTACCCGAGATCCGCCGGTTTTGACACCGACATTGGTGCTTTCATTGAGAGTTCCTCTATGTCATCACCGTCAGGCTTGATGGCTCCTACGATCATCAATAGCGATGCAGTCTAGGGTGAGACCTTCCTCCCTGGACAGATCTTCGTCTTCGGCGGCTTCGCACTGCGGGCCAATTCACCTGGCCATCTGGAGCAGATCGAAAGCTATGCCCCGGGCCGTCAGGTCAGATTTGGAAGTTTAAACTACACGGCTAACATCCGCGGGGACTCGATCTTCGACGGATTTGAGCCAGCACCGAGCGCGCCGCACTGTCGTGACGAGCATGATCTAGCTCTGCCGCCGAACAGTGCCCTGGAGGCCGCACCCGCATGGGCTTCGACCCTTAATTCAGAGCCAATTGCGCCGATCGAGGATGGGTGGTTGGACGCCGCCTCGGGGGCTGCGATCCCAACGGCGATCGAGCCGAACACCAGCCCCCACTCCGCGAGACTCGTGACTCCAAGGAGCCGGACTCCTCTTCGGACTCCGAACCATTCGCGCCCCTGCCAATCCAATCTGATTGGGCGCCGATCATGGAGTTTACTGCCGCGGACATCTTTCAGCACTCGCCCTTCGGCGATATTATGAAATCACTAAAGTCTCTCTCTTTATCAGGAGAGCCCTGGCCGGACTGCGGTCAGCAAGGTTGGGATACGGACGATGAAGAAATTCAAAGCCCACCAACATACTCTTTGTAGCCACTGTCGACGATTTAACCGGCATGCTTGACTTCGACTCCGAAGACATCGACGGTATGGACGCCGATGAAGGAGACGATGAAGAACTAGCGCCTATTGGGACCTAGAACGCCACCTCGTCATATGACGTATACATGGTGGACGCACCAAAAAATGACGACGAGGAGCGGAAGGACGCACCGAAGGCTTGTTCCCTCGAAAAGCAGTCAAAGCGGCGACGCAAGCGCCGCCCCAAATCCCGCCTCGACAGAAATAGCGATCACACAGACCCAGCGCTGGAGCAGGGCGAACCGCTGCCGGACAACGGAAATCCGGATAATCAAACCGAACAAACAAATTCTATCAAGGATAATGGTCCGGACGACATAACGCCGGACAGGCACCCGGAGCAGCAGAATGCCCGTAAAAGGCTTGTTGCCACCGCGAGGAGTCTTAAAAAGCAGAAGCAAAGGCTCAAGGCCACGCAAGACACACTCCAAATCAGATGGAGTAAAATACTCAACACAGCAGCAAGGTACGGCGACAATCGCCCCTCCAAGAGCTACCCAAAGCGGAAGCTGCTACCCGAATTCGATGAGGAGGCCTCAGACCCCCCACAACCAAATATCAAAGCAGCCACCTGGTCGGATAGACGAGCCCTCTACCAACACAGAGCGGCATACAACGCTGCTCACAATACAAGACGTGACCCATGCGAGGGCTCGCACCCAAAGGATGGTGCAACAAGATCCATCTATGGACCACGCAAGCGCGCCCCAGCATACAATGCAACACAACAAACATCCGAACAACGTGGCACACCCAGCTACAGGGGTGCCGCACACCCCCTATGTTTCACCGATGAGGTGCTGGACCATGAATTTCCAGAGGGATTCAAGCCCATAAACATAGAGGCATACGGCGAAACAACAGACCCCAGGGTCTGGATTGAGGACTACATCCTTCATATCCATATGGCTCGAGGAGATGATCTCCACGCCATCAAGTACTTACCCCTCAAGCTCAAAGGGACAGCTCGTCACTGGCTCAAAGGCCTCCCCGAAAGCTCCATTGGAAGTTGGGAAGAGCTCGAAGATGACTTTCGGGCAAATTTTCAAGGGACTTATGTCCGACCTCCGGATGTAGACGATTTGAGTCATATAACTCAACAGCCCGGAGAGTCAGCCCGAAAACTTTGGAACAGGTTTCTTACTAAAAAGAACCAGATTGTCGACTGTCCAGACGCCGAAGCCTTGGCAGCTTTCAAGCATAGCGTTCGTGATGAATGGCTCGCCAGACACCTCGGCCAAAATAAGCCGAGAACGATGGCCGCATTAACAAACTGTTGGGGAACGTAGCAGAAATTCAAAATTTTCCTACGTATCACCAAGATCTATCTATGGAGAAACTAGCAACGAGGGGAAGGAGAGTGCATCTACATACCCTTGTAGATCGCTAAGCGGAAGCGTTTAAGTGAACGGGGTTGATGGAGTCGTACTCGTCGTGATCCAAATCACCGGAGATCCTAGTGCCGAACGGACGGCACCTCCGCGTTCAACACACGTACAGCCCGGTGACGTCTCCCATGCCTTGATCCAGCAAGGAGAGAGGGGGAGGTTGAGGAAGACTCCATCCACCAGCAGCACAATGGCGTGGTGGTGGTGGAGGAGCGTGGCTATCCTGCAGGGCTTCGCCAAGCACCACAGAAGAGGAGGAAGAAGAGATGCAGGGCTGCACCAACGAGAGATCGAATCGCGTGTTATGGGCAGCCCTAGGCCTCACTATATATAGGGGAGAGGGAGGAGGGTGCGCCCCCTCTAGGGTTCCCACCCCTAGGGGGGCGGTAGCCCTAGATGGGAAACAAGGGGCGGCCAAGAGGGGAGAGAGGGAGGCGCCCCCTAGGGTGGGCCTTAGGCCCATCTAAGCCTAGGGTTTCCTCCTTTTTTCCTCCTAGCTGCCCCTTGGGCCTTGTGGGAGGCGCACCAGCCCACTCAGGGGCTGGTCCCTCACCACTCTTGGCCCATGCAAGCCTCCAGGGTTGGTGGCCCCACTTGGTGGACCCCCGGGACCCTCCCGGTGGTCCCGGTACATTACCGATAAACCCCAAAACTCTTCCGGTGACCAAAACAGGACTTCCCATATATAAATCTTTACCCCCGGACCATTCCGGAACTCCTCGTGACGTCCGGGATCTCATCCGGGACTCCGAACAACATTCGGTAACCACATACAAACTTCCTTTACAACCCTAGCGTCATCGAACCTTAAGTGTGTAGACCCTACGGGTTCGGGAGACATGCAGACATGACCGAGACATTCTCCGGTCAATAACCAACAGCAGGATCCTGATACCCATGTTGGCTCCCACATGTTCCACGATGATCTCATTGTATGAACCACGATGTCAAGGACTTAATCAATCCCGTATACAATTCCCTTTGTCTATCGGTATGATACTTGCCCGAGATTCGATTGTCGGTATCCCAATACCTTGTTCAATCTCGTTACCGGCAAGTCTCTTTTACTCGTTCCGTAACGCATCATCCCGTGATCAACTCCTTGATCACATTGTGCACATTATGATGATGTCCTACCGAGTGGGCCCAGAGATACCTCTCCGTCACACGGAGTGACAAATCCCAGTCTCGATTCGTGCCAACCCAACAGACACTTTCAGAGATACCTGTAGTGTACCTTTATAGCCACCTAGTTACGTTGTGACGTTTGGCACACCCAAAGCACTCCTACGGTATCCGGGAGTTGCACAATCTCATGGTCTAAGGAAATGATACTTGACATTAGAAAAGCTTTAGCATACGAACTACACGATCTTGTGCTAGGCTTAGGATTGGGTCTTGTCCATCACATCATTCTCCTAATGATGTGATCCCGTTATCAACGACATCCAATGCCCATGGTCAGGAAACCGTAACCATCTATTGATCAACGAGCTAGTCAACTAGAGGCTTACTAGGGACATGGTGTTGTCTATGTATCCACACATGTATCTGAGTTTCCTATCAATACAATTCTAGCATGGATAATAAACGATTATCATGAACAAGGAAATATAATAATAATCAATTTATTATTGCCTCTAGGGCATATTTCCAACAGTCTCCCACTTGCACTAGAGTCAATAATCTAGTTCACATCGTCATGTGATTAACACTCAGGGGTCACATCGCCATGTGACCAACATCCAAAGAGTTTACTAGAGTCAATAATCTAGTTCACATCACTATGTGATTAATACTCAATGAGTTCTGGGTTTGATCATGTTGCTTGTGAGAGAGGTTTTAGTCAACGGGTCTGAACCTTTCAGATCCGTGTGTGCTTTACAAATCTTTATGTCATCTCCTAGATGCAGCTACCACGTTCTATTTGGAGCTTTTCCAAATAACTGTTCTACCTGGAGCTATTCTAAATTGTTGCTCCATTATACGTATCCGGTATCTCTACTCTGAGCTATCCGGATAGATGTTAAGCTTGCATCGACGTAACCCTTTACGACGAACTCTTTTACCACCTCCATAATCGAGAAAATTCCTTAGTCCACTAGTTACTAAGGATAACTTTGACCGCTGTCCTGTGGTCCATTCTTGGATCACTCTTGTACCCCTTGACTGACTCATGGCAAGGCACACTTCAGGTGCGGTACACAGCATAGCATACTGTGGAGCCTATGTCTTAAGCATAAGGGACGACCTTCGTCCTTTCTCTCTATTCTGCCATGATCGAGCTTTAAGTCTTAACTTCATACCTTACAACTCAGGCAAGAAGTCCTTCTTTGACTGATCCATTTTGAACACCTTCAAGATCATGTCAAGGTATGTGCTCATTTGAAAGTTCCATTAAGCGTTTTGATCTATCCTTATAGATCTTGATGCTCAATGCTCAAGCAGCTTAATCCAGGCTTTCCATTGAAAACACTTTCCAAATAACCCTATATGCTTTCCAGAAATTCTACGTCATTTCTGATCAACAATATGTCAACAACATATACTCATCAGAAATTCTATAGTGCTCCCACTCACTTCTTCGGAAATACAAGTTTCTCATAAACTTTGTATACACCCAAAATCTTTGATCATCTCATCAAAGCATACATTCCAACTCCGAGATGCTTACTCCAGTCCTTAGAAGGATTGCTGGAGCTTTGCATACTTATTAGCATCTTTCAGGATTGACAGAACCTTCCGGTTGTATCACATACAACCTTTCCTCAAGAAAAATCGTCGAGGAAACAATGTTTTGACATCCTATCTGCAAGATTTCATAAATAACGCAGTAATCGCTAATATAATTCCAACAGACTCTTAGCATCGCTACGAGTGAGAAAGTCTCACCGTAGTCAACTCCTTGAACTTGTCGGAAAACATCTTAACGACAAGTCGAGCTTTCTTAATGGTGATACTTACCATCATTGTCCGTCTTCCTTTTAAAATCCATCTGTACTCAACAGCCTTACGACCATCGAGCTGTTCCGCCAAAGTCTACACTTTGTTTTCATACATGGATCCTCTCTCGGATTTTATGGCCTTGAGCCATTTATCGAAATCCGGGCCCACCATCGCTTCTCCATAGCTCGTAGGTTCATTGTTGTCTAGCAACATGACTTCCAAGACATGATTACGTACCACTCTGAAGTAGTACGCATCCTTGTCATCCCACGAGGTTTGGTAGTGACTTGATCTGAAGTTTCATGATCACTATCATAAGCTTCCACTTCAATTGGTGTAGGTGCCACAAGAACAACTTCCTGTGCCCTGCCACACACTAGTTGAAGAGACGGTTCATTAACCTCATCAAGTCTCCACCACCCTTCCACTCAATTCTTTCGAAGAAACTTTTCCTTGAGAAAGGACCCGATTGTAGAAACAATCCCTTATTGCTTTCGGATCTGAGACAGGAGGTATACCCAACTGTTTTGGGTGTCCTATGAAGATGCATTTATCCGCTTTGGGTTCGAGCTTATCAGCCTGAAACTTTTTCACATAAGCGTCGCAGCCCCAAACTTTTAAGAAATGACAGCTTAGGTTTCCCTAAACCATAGTTCATACGGTGTCATCTCATCGGAATTACGTGGTGCCCCTTTTAAAGTGAATGTGGTTGTCTCTAATGCCTAACCCATAAACTATCGTGGTAATTCGATAAGAGACATCATGGTATGCATCATATCCAATAGGGTGCAGTTATGATGTTCAGACACACCATCACACTATGGTGTTCCAGGCTGTATTAGTTGTGAAACAATTTCCACAATGTCTTAATTCTGTGCCAAACTCGTAATTCAGATATTCATCTCTATGATCATATCATAGATCTTTTATCCTCTTGTCACGACGATCTTTCAACTTCACCCTGAAATTACTTGAACCTTTCAATAATTCAGACTCGTGATTCATCAAGTAAATATACTCAACATCTACTCAAATCATCTGTGAAGTAAGAACATAACGATGTCCACTACACGCCTCAGCACTCATTGGACTGCACACATCAAAATGTATTACTTCCAACAAGTTGCTTTCTAGTTCCATTTTACTAAAAAACGAGGCTTTCAGTCATCTTGCCCATGTGGTATGATTTGCATGTCTCAAGTGATTCAAAATCAAGTGAGTCTAAATGGTCCATTTGCATGGAGTTTCTTCATGCAAATACACCAATAGACATGGTTCGCATGTCTCAAACCTTTCAAAAACGAGTGAGACCAAAGATCCATCAACATGGAGCTTCTTCATGCGTTTTATACCGATATGACTTACGTGGCAGTGCCACAAGTAGGTGGTACTATCATTACTATCTTATATCTTTTGGCATGAACATGTGTATCACTATGATCGAGATTCAATGAACCATTCATTTTAGGTGCAAGACCATTGAAGGTATTATTCAAATAAACAGAGTAACCGTTATTCTCCTTAAATGAATAACCGTATTGCGATAGACATAATCCAATCATGTCTATGCTCAACGCAAACACCAAATAACAATTATTTAGGTTCAACACCAATCTCGATGGTAGAGGGAGCGTGCGATGCTTGATCATATCAACATTGGAAACACTTCCAACACATATCGTCAGCTCACCTTTAGCTAGTCTCCGTTTATTCCATAGCTTTTATTTCGAGTTACTAACACTTAGCAACCGAACCGGTATCTAATACCCTGGTGCTACTAGGAGTACTAGTAAAGTACACATCAACACAATGTATATCCAATATACTTCTATCGACCTTGCCAGCCTTCTTATCTACCAAGTATCTAGGGTAATTCTGCTCCAGTGGTTGTTCCCCTTATTACAGAAGCACTTAGTCTCGGGTTTGGGTTCAACCTTGGGTTTCTTCACTAGAGCAGCAGCTAAATTGCCGTTTCATGAAGTATCCCTTCTTGCCCTTGCCCTTCTTGAAACTAGTGGTTTCACCAACCATCAACAATTGATGCTCCTTCTTGATTTCTACTTTGGTGTCAAACATCGCGAATATCTCAAGGATCATCATATATGTCCCTGATATATTATAGTTCATCATGAAGCTCTAGCAGCTTGGTGGTAATGACTTCAGAGAAACATCACTATCTTATCTGGAAGATCAACTCCCACTCGATTCAAATGATTGTTGTACTCAGACAATCTGAGCACAAGCTCAACAATTGAGCTTTTCTCCCTTAGTTTGCAGGCTAAGAAAATCGTCGGAGGTCTTATACCTCTTGACGTGGGCACGAGCCTGAAATCCCAATTTCAGCCCTCGAAGCATCTCATATGTTTCGCGACATTTCAAAACGTCTTCGGTGCCTCAACTCTAAACCGTTTAGCATTACGCACTGAACTATCATGTAGTCATCAAAACGTGTATGTCAGATGTTCGCAACATCCACAGACCACGTTCGAGGTTCAGCACACTGAGCGGTGCATTAAGGACATAAGCCTTCTATGAAGCAATGAGGACAATCCTCAGTTTACGGACCTAGTCCGCATAATTGCTACTATCAACTTTCAACTAAATTTTCTCTAGGAACATAACTAAACAGTAGAACTGAAGCGCGAGCTACGACATAATTTGCAAAATCCCTTTTGACTATGTTCAGGATAAACAAGTTCATCTTATGAACTCCCACTCAGATAGACATCCCTCTAGTCATCTAAGTGATTACATGATCCGAGTCAACTAGGCCGTGTCCGATCATCACGTGAGACGGACTAGTCAACATCGGTGAACATCTTCATGTTGATCGTATCTACCATACGACTCATGCTCGACCTTTCGGTCTTCTGTGTTCCGAGGCCATGTCTGTACACATGCTAGGCTCGTCAAGTCAACCTAAGTGTTTCGCGTGTGTAAATATGTCTTACACCCGTTGTATGTGAACGTTAGAATCTAACACCCGATCATCACGTGGTGCTTCAAAACAACAAACTGTCGCAACGGAGCACAGTTAGGGGGAACACTTTCTTGAAATTATTATGAGGGATCATCTTATTTACTACCGTCGTTCTAAGTAAACAAGATGTATAAACATGATAAACATCACATGCAATCAAATAATAGTGACATGATATGGCCAATATCATATAGCTCCTTTGATCTCCATCTTGGGGCTCCATGATCATCTTGTCACCGGCATGACACCATGATCTCCATCATCATGTCTCCATGAAGTTGTCACGTCATCTATTACTTCTACTACTACAGCTAACGGTTAGCAATAAAGTAAAGTAATTACATGACGTTTATGTTGACACGCAGGTCATAAATAAATTAAGACAACTCCTATGGCTCCTGCCGGTTGTCATACCCATCGACATGCAAGTCGTGATTCCTATTACAAGAACATGATCAATCTCATACATCACATATATCATTCATCACATCCTTTTGGCTATATCACATTACATAGCATACCCTGCAAAAACAAGTTAGACGTCCTCTAATTGTTGTTTGCATGTTTTACGTGGCTGCTATGGGTTTCTAGCAAGAACGTTTCTTACCTACGCAAAAACCACAACGTGATATGCCAATTGCTATTTACCCTTCATAAGGACCCTTTTCATCGAATCCGATCCGACTAAAGTGGGAGAGACAGACACCCGCCAACCACCTAATGCAACTAGTGCATGTCAGTCGGTGGAACCGGTCTCACGTAAGCGTACGTGTAAGGTTGGTCCGGGCCGCTTCATCCCACGATGCCGCCGAATCAAGATAAGACTAGTAACGGCAAGCATATTGAACAAAATCAACACCCACAACTACTTTGTGTTCTACTCGTGCATAGAAACTACACATAGACCTAGCTCATGATGCCACTGTTGGGGAACGTAGCAGAAATTCAAAATTTTCCTACGTGTCACCAAGATCTATCTATGGAGAAACTAGCAACGAGGGGAAGGAGAGTGCATCTACATACCTTGTAGATCGCTAAGCGGAAGCGTTCAAGTGAACGGGGTTGATGGAGTCGTACTCGTCGTGATCCAAATCACCGGAGATCCTAGTGCCGAACGGACGGCACCTCCGCGTTCAACACACGTACAGCCCGGTGACGTCTCCCATGCCTTGATCCAGCAAGGAGAGAGGGAGAGGTTGAGGAAGACTCCATCCAGCAGCAGCACAACGGCGTGGTGGTGGTGGAGGAGCATGGCTATCCTGCAGGGCTTCGCCAAGCACCACAGAAGAGGAGGAAGAAGAGATGCAGGGCTGCACCAACGAGAGATCGAATCGCGTGTTATGGGCAGCCCTAGGCCTCACTATATATAGGGGAGAGGGAGGATGGTGCACCCCCTCTAGGGTTCCCACCCCTAGGGGGGCGGCAGCCCTAGATGGGAAACAAGGGGCGGCCAAGAGGGGAGAGAGGGAGGCGCCCCCTAGGGTGGGCCTTAGGCCCATCTAAGCCTAGGGTTTCCTCCTTTTTTCCTCCTAGCTGCCCCTTGGGCCTTGTGGGAGGCGCACCAGCCCACTCAGGGGCTGGTCCCTCACCACTCTTGGCCCATTCAAGCCTCCGGGGTTGGTGGCCCCACTTGGTGGACCCCCGGGACCCTCCCGGTGGTCCCGGTACATTACCGATAAACCCCGAAACTCTTCCGGTGACCAAAACAGGACTTCCCATATATAAATCTTTACCTCCGGACCATTACAGAACTCCTCGTGACGTCCGGGATCTCATCCGGGACTCCGAACAACATTCGGTAACCACATACAAACTTCCTTTACAACCCTAGCATCATCGAACCTTAAGTGTGTAGGCCCTACGGGTTCGGGAGACATGCAGACATGACTGAGACGTTCTCCGGTCAATAACCAACAGTGGGATCTGGATACCCATGTTGGCTCCCACATGTTCCACGATGATCTCATCGGATGAACCACGATGTCAAGGACTTAATCAATCCCGTATACAATTCCCTTTGTCTATCGGTACGATACTTGCCCGAGATTCGATCGTCGGTATCCCAATACCTTGTTCAATCTCGTTACCGGCAAGTCTCTTTTACTCGTTCCGTAACACATCATCCTGTGATCAACTCCTTGATCACATTATGCACATTATGATGATGTCCTACCGAGTGGGCCCAGAGATACCTCTCCGTCACACGGAGTGACAAATCCCAGTCTCGATTCGTGCCAACCCAATAGACACTTTCGGAGATACCTGTAGTGTACCTTTATAGCCACCCAGTTACGTTGTGACGTTTGGCACACCCAAAGCACTCCTACGGTATCCGGGAGTTGCACAATCTCATGGTCTAAGGAAATGATACTTGACATTAGAAAAGCTTTAGCATACGAACTACACGATCTTGTGCTAGGCTTAGGATTGGGTCTTGTCCATCACATCATTCTCCTAATGATGTGATCCCGTTATCAACGACATCCAATGCCCATGGTCAGGAAACCGTAACCATCTATTGATCAACGAGCTAGTCAACTAGAGGCTTACTAGGGACATGGTGTTGTCTATGTATCCACACATGTATCTGAGTTTCCTATCAATACAATTCTAGCATGGATAATAAACGATTATCATGAACAAGGAAATATAATAATAATCAATTTATTATTGCCTCTAGGGCATATTTCCAACACAAACCTCATGACCCGCTTTTGCGCGGGTGAGGACAGCTGGCTAGCCAAATGCAGCACCAGCGACCCAGTACATCTGAAGTTAGAGATGGAAACGGGAAATCACGGCGCAACAGCAATAACAAACGCCGGAATAAAGAAGACAGCACGAAGGGCACGACAGTAAATGCCGGATTCAAAAGCTCTCGGCCAGGTCAAAAGCCGCCCCCTAAGGGCACCAGGGATGAACTGTCCAGCCTCAACAAAATTCTGGACCAAGTATGTCAGATCTATAGTACCCCTGGTAAACCTGCTAATCATACCCACAGAGAATGTTGGGTCTTCAAGCAGTTCGGCAAGCTCAACGTCGTACACAAGGGGGAGGATACACCAAGTGAAGACGAGGACGAGCCTCTCAGGCAAGACACGGGGGGACAAAAGAAATTTCCACCATAAGTCAAAACAGTAAACGTGTTACACGTGATCAAGGGAAAAAACAACACGGCACTCCCAGGAAAATATACCCAAGTGCCTGTCACCGCGAAGTCCTGCCACTGGTTGTCTCAACCGATCACTTTCGACCATCACGATTACTCGGCAAGTATCCAACACACAGGATGGGCTGCCCTGGTATTAGACCCAGTAATTGGCGGATATCACTTCACACGAGTCTTGATGGACGGCGGCAGCAGCCTAAACCTAATATATCAGGATACAATCCGCGGGATGGGGTTAGACCCAACACAAATTCGCCATAGCAATACTACCTTTAAAGGAGTAACGCCAGGTCCAGGGGCTCGTTGTACGGGCTCCCTCCTACTACAGGTTATATTCGGCTCCCCCGATAACTTCCGTTGCGAGCATTTAACCTTCCACATCGCTCCGTTTAAAAGTGGCTATCAAGCATTGCTCGGACGCGAAGCTTTCGCTCGCTTTAATGCAATACCACACTACACCTCCCTCACACTCAAGATGCCCGGTCCACGTGGCATCATTTCAGTGCACGGAAATATCAAGCGATCTCTGCGCGCCGAAGAGAGTGAGGCTGCCTTGGTAGCCGCACACTAAAGGCGCCCGGACCAGCAAAAGCATCCAATAGGTCGTCAAGACCTCAGACACAGCTAATCGAGTCCGGCGCCGCTACTTATACCGAATAAATGGTCACACCCTATGTGTCAATACAAGGGGCTCAACGCGTGCAGACAAGTGGCAATTTCTTCTCATCTTGAATTATACATGGTTTCTTTTTGCACGACAACTTTTTCACTTAACTTCCTCTCTTTTACAGACGATCATCGTGCCACACCCGTCCAGGATACGGCACAACGGAGATACAGGCGCAGACGTGCAGCAGGGACCCGTTCCAAGGATTCTTTTTAGATTAAGACCCTGCGTAAACCTTTTTTACTGTCTCTTGTTGATACATATCCACCATTGAGAAGGATGCTGACGTCTTGGCATGTGGCCACGCCAGAACAATGCACGTACCTGGACACAAGGGGCTTCTTACAAAGGCCATTATTTAGGCCCGGTTTATACCACAAAGACCGAATACCTTAGGGAGTGTTCGGCGTCGCGAGTTTGGCCCTATATGCATCATCTCCGAATCATTGTCTTTGGTCAAATGTTGGGTTTGCCCGGCTCCTGTGTTTTGGTGCCTTATGTTCCGCTTTACTGGCTAAGGTAGCACTAGGAGAACTACTGCGATTGTGCCCTGATTCATCCGGACGAGCACCTCAGTAGAGAAAGCCGAAAACTGACTGTCATGATATAGCGTGAGACTAGTCAACCACTCGATGACCTGTGGGAATGTTAGAATTCCTCCGCCTTAACGAAGGGCTGTTTTCCGGCCAGGCATGTATGCACCCCGGGATCAGGAGAGTGCGGAGCCACCAGGGGCTATCTATTAGCCCCACTGTCAAACTCCTATGGCTAAGTGAAAGTGCTAAAGCATTATAGTCTGATTGCCTCGCTCGCTCCGCTATCACCTCCTTAATAGGACCAAGACGTTGGGTTAAGTGTGAACGCGTGTTTTTGCGAGCACCTCCGCATTATATGCGTGGGGGTTGAAGCCGACGACTGCAATCTTTCAGGTTATACACATGTATACATAAACGGCCGCCCAGGAGGCATCATATTACTTTCCAGCAAAAGTATAAAAATAGCATTATAAAATTTTATAAAAGCATTTCGCTTACAATGAGATTACATATCACTCAAACATAATATTTTTTGAGCATTGGGTCTCTATCAAACGAGCACCCTCAAGAACTTCTTCAAAGTAGTGCTCAGCAGCCCTTCGACCTATGGCCGAATCCCGCGCTGCAACAGTGGTAGCATCCATCTCCGCCCAGTATGCTTTAACACGGGCAAAGGCCATCCGTGCGCCCTCTATGCACGCCGACCTCTTCATCGCATTAATGCGTGGCACCACGTCAAGGAACTGTTGCACCAAGCTGAAATAGTTGTTCGGTTTTGACCTTTCCGGCCATAGCTGATCCACAACAGACCTCATGGAGAGTCCGGACAACCTATTTAGTTCGGCCCATTCGGCTAATTGGTCAGTCAATGAAAGCGGACGCTCAGGAGAATGGAATTGTCTCCAAAACAGCTGGTCTACTTCACGGTCCGTCTGACCCTGGAAGTACTTGGCCGCATCGGCAACGCTCGTCGCCAAATCCATATACACATCCTCCAAACTCCACAGCCGATCCAGAGGGGCATACCGTGGATCTCCGAACTTCCTCCGCAACATAAAGGATTTCCCAGGTACAATATCCCCGGCTTCCCGCAGCTCCTCCTTCTTTGCCCTCATAGCAGAGCGGAGGTCTTTTCTCGTCGCAGCAGCCTTCTCAAGGTCCGATGCCTTCGCTTGGTTTTCCTTTTCAAGAACCCGGCAACGGTCGGCGGCGGCTTTTAATTCTATGGCCATCTTGGCCATCTTGTCTCGGCTCTCGCCATGTGCGGCCTTCTCGGCTCGCAACTCTTCGGCCGCCTTCAAAGCAGCCGCATTACCCAACCTCGCTTGTTCCTTGGCTCGGGCAAGTTCTGCCCGCAAGGCTTCAACAGTGGCAGCTCCATCTGCAGTCACAACATATTAAAGATACTGGCACCATGCTGCTCTTCCTATGTGGCGTTTACCAGATAATGACACTTACCCTGTGCCTCGTCAAGCCTTTTGTTAACAAACTCGATGTCGGCGTCTGTCGCATCGAACTGCCGTTCTAAATGGGCAAACTCGCTAGTCCGGCTAGCCACTGGAGCTTCCATCACCTGCACATAGAGGCAGTATGGTTATTACCTGGGAATATGATCCTCTGTTCGTCGTCATTTCCGACGACAACCAGAGTCTCAGGGGCTACTATCTACACAGGGCACACCTAGCATGTGCAGGACTATCATACATTCTTTTACGTACCTCAAAGCCTGTCAGTAGACTCATAAAAGATTCATGCAATCCGCTTTCGGCGGACGAGATTCTCTCCATCACCGTATTCATCAGCACACGGTGTTCATCTGAGATGGCCGCTCGCCCCACCAACTCCCTTAGAACATCCGATCGCACACTAGACAGTGCCGGACTCTTTTGTCTGCTCTCTTTGGGAGCCGGACACTGGGAGCTTCGGGGGTCAATGGGATTATCTTCTAGCCTCACCGGACTCGGAGAGGCCCTCTGCGACGACACTTCAGGGTGGCCCGCTTCCGGAGCGAAGGAGTCTGGAGGAGGCGTTTCGCTCTCCATCATCTCTGGAAGAAGGTCCCCCAAAGACGAGCTCATTTGAGAGGGGCTAAGGCCCGAACTGCAAAGATATATGCGGTGGTTATTTTCTCAGAAGAAAAAGATGGCATATCTGTACTATTAAAGTATTTCGGGTCACTTATGACTCGCAGGAGAATTGATCCCCCCGCAGACTTTGTGCGGCAACAGCGCCCCCCAAGGTAGGACCCTCTGTGGGAGACTTCTTCTCCCGTTTGGAAGCTTCAGCTTCCGAATCCCCGGGCGCAGTCCTTTTCCTCTTCTGGTCATCTTCCTTCATGGAGACACTCGCTCCTTCGGTTAGAATGGGCAGCGTTGGGGGCCCGCGTCCACCCGTATTATCCTCCACAGCATCTTCCTTCAAGGGCTCCGGGCAAGGTGCGGTCTGGAGCATCTTTTCCAATACCGAATTTTCCAAACCCTCAGGGAGGGGGGCCGAACACCGAATCAACTTCGCCTTTGTTAGCCAGCCCTGGTCAAAAAGCAAACTCTCAGAAATAACTTCGTAACAAAGGAGAGATAGTATGTTCGGCCGGAAGATGCCTTACCTGTTCGGCGGCGCGGTTACTACTCAGGCCCACGTCCTCGGTGATTTCCAGACACTCCACCTGAGGTCCGAAGAATGAATTGTACATCTCCTCATGCGTCAGGCCGAGAAAATTTTGAATGACACGCGGTCCCTCGGGATTGAACTCCCACAGGCGAAGATGCTGGCGTTTGCAAGGTTGGACTTGACGAACCAGCATAACTTGTATTAGCGCAACCAAACTGAAATCTCCATTGAACAGATCTCGAATGTGGCTTTGCAGTATAGGCACGTCCTTGGCTGGACCCCAGCTCAGACCTCTGCTGATCCATGACATCAGTTGTGGTGGAGGGCCCGAGCAGAAAACAGGGGCGGCCACCCACTTGGCACTTCTAGGAGCCGTGATGTAGAACCACTCCTGTTGCCACAATTCAGACACCTCTGGGATGGAACCTTTGGGCCACGGAGCTCCTGTCATCTTGCATATTGAGGCACCTCCACATGCTGCATGTTGCCCCTCGATCATCTTCGGCTTTACTTCAAAGGTCTTGAGCCATAGGCCAAAGTGAGGGGTAACCCGGAGGAAGGCCTCGCACACGACAATAAATGTCATGATATGAAGAAAGGAGTCCGGAGCTAGATCATGGAAGTCTAGCCCGTAATAAAACATCAAACCCCTGACGAAAGGATCGAGAGCAAGGCCTAGACCTCGGAGGAAGTGGGAGACGAACACGATGTTCTCATTGGGTTCGGGGGTGGGGACGGCCTGCCCTCGGGGAGGCAGCCGATGCAAAATCTCGGCGGTCAGATATCTGGCCTCCCTCAACTTTTTGATGTCTTCTTCCGTGACGGAGGAAGGCACCCATCGGCCTTAAAGGCTAGATCCGGACATGACTGAAGGTTCGAAGCACCTGACCTGAACTTTGGGCGTTTGAGCTTGAGGTGGGGGAAGGATTCGATTGAGCATGGGAGGGAAAAATAAAAGCCTTGTCCCTTTATAAAGAGGGTGAATATCAAGCATCCTCTCCGTGTCCGTTTGGACTTGCCTATAATCTAGGAGTCCTAGAAGCGGTTGGGTTACCCACGCCCGTATTGATGAGAATCCCGGAATAAGGGGACATGATCTCTGCTTTAACAAGACGTGCCAAGGAAACCGCCTCGCATGACGCGCTGAGGTGGGATAATAAAATGACTCGGATAAAGGCTTGGCCATGGTGTGTCACATTATGGAATACGTCAGCAGATTAGATTTGTGTAAATATTATTCTCTCTATGGCAATATGTGGAAACTTATTTTGCAGAGCCGGACAATTTCTTTGTGTTCAAAATCTTCTATGAAGTACTTGGAGGAGGAACCCGCCTTGCAATGCCGAAGACAATCTGCACGCCGGACTCATCGTCATTGAAGCCTGGTTCAGGGGCTACTGAGGGAGTCCTGGATTAGGGGGTGTTTGGATAGCCGGACTATACCTTCAGCCGGACTCCTAGACTATGAAGATACAAGATTAAAGACTTCGTCCCGTGTCCGGAAGGGACTTTCCTTGGCGTGGAAGGCAAGCTTGGCGATACGGATATGTAGATCTCCTACCATTGTAACCGACTTTGTGTAACCCTAACCCTCTCCGGTGTCTATATAAACCGGAGAGTTTTAGTCCGTAGGACAACATTCACAACAACAATCATACCATAGGCTAGCTTCTAGGGTTTAGCCTCTTTGATCTCGTGGTAGATCTACTCTTGTACTACCCATATCATCAATATTAATCAAGCAGGACGTAGGGTTTTACCTCCATCAAGAGGGCCCGAACCTGGGTAAAACTTCGTGTCCCTTGCCTCCTGTTACCATCCGGCCTAGACGCACAGTTCGGGACCCCCTACCCGAGATCCGCCGGTTTTGACACCGACACTAAACACTTCTCCCATGGCAAGAACTACCAATCTAGTTGGCCAAACCAAACGGATAATTCAAAGAGACTTGCAAAGATAACCAATCATACATAAAAGAATTCAGAGAAGATTCAAATATTATTCATAGATAGACTTGATCATAAACCCACAATTCATCGGTCTCAACAAACATTCCGCAAAAAGAAGAAGATTACATCGAATAGATCTCCACGAGAGTGGGGGAGAACTTTGTATTGAGATCCAAAAAGAGAGAAGAAGCCATCTAGCTAATAACTATGGACCCGAAGGTCCGAGGTAAACTACTCACACTTCATCGGAGAGGCTATGATGATGTAGAAGCCCTCCGTGATGACGGCCCTCTCCGGCGGAGCTCCGGAATAGGCCCCAAGATGGGATCTCGTGGATACAGAAAGTTGCGGCGGTGGAATTAGGTTTTTGGCTCCGTATCTGTTCGTTTGGGGGTACGTAGGTATATATAGGAGGAAGAAGTACGTCGGTGGAGCTTCGGCGGGCCCACGAGGGTGGGGGCACGCCTGGGGGTATAGGGCGCGCCCCCTACCTCGTGCCCACCTCGAAGCTTCCTTGGCGTAGGGTCCAAGTCTCCTGGGTCATACTCGGGAAGAAAATCACGTTCCAGAAAGGTTTATTCCGTTTGGACTCCGTTTGATATTCCGTTTCTTCGAAACACCGAAATAGGCAAAAAAACAGCAATTCTGGGCTGGGCCTCCGGTTAATAGGTTAGTCCCAAAAATAATATAAAAGTGGAAAATAAAGCCCAATATAATCCAAAACAGTAGATAATATAGCATGGAGCAATAAAAAAATTATAGATATGCTGGAGACGTATCAGGACCCCAGCTCAGCCCTCTGCTAATCCATGACATCAGTTGTGGTGGAGGGCCTGAGCGGAAAGCAGGGGCAGCCGCCCACTTGGCACTTCTGGGAGCTGTGATGTAAAACCACTCCCGTTGCCATAATCCGAACACCTCTGGAATAGAACCCTTTGGCCATGGAGCTCCGACGATCCTGCTTATTAATGCGCCTCCGCACGCTACATGCTGCCCCTCGACCATCTTCGGCTTCACGTCAAAGGTCTTGAGCCATAGGCCGAAGTGAGTGGTAATGCGGAGGAAGGCCTCACATACAACAATAAATGATGAGATGTGGAGAAAGGAGTCCGGGGCTAGATCGTGGAAATCTAGCCCGTAATAAAACATCAGCCTCCTAACGAAGGGATCCAGAGTGAGGCCTAGACCTCGGAGGAAGTGGGAGATGAACACGACGTCTTCGTTGGGTTCAGGAGTAGGGATGACCTGCCCTCGGGCAGGCAGCCGATGAGAAACCTCGGCGGTCAGGTATCTGGCCTCCCTCAACTTCTTGATATCTTCTTCTGTAACGGAGGAGGGAATCCACCGGCCTTGAAGGCTAGATCCGGACATGATTGAAGGGCCGGAGCACCTGACCTGGGCTTTGGGTGTTAGAACTCGAGGCGGGGGAAGGATTCGATTGAGCACGGGAGGGAAAGAGTAAAAGCCTTGTCCCTTTATAAAGAGGGTGAATATCAAGCGTCCTCTCCGTAGCCGTTTGGGACTTGCCTATGATCTAGGAGTCCTAGATATGGTTGGGTTACCCACGACCGTATTGATGAGAATCCCGTAATTAGGGAAACACGATCTCTGCTTTGACAAGACGTGTCAAAAAACTGCCTCGCGTTATGTGTGGAGCTGGTTGAAGAAAAACGGTTCGAATAATTACCGGGCCATGGCATAATGTCGTGTTGCCAAAACGTGTCAGCAGATTAGATTTGTGGAAATGTTATTCTCTCTACGGTGGTATGTGGAAACTTATTTTGTAGGGTTGGACACTATCCTTGTATTCAAATTCTTCCGTGATGTATTCGGAGGAGGAACCCGCCTTGCAATGCCGAAGACAATACTGCGCGTCGGACTCATCGTCATTGAAGCCTGGTTCAGGGGCTACTGAGGGAGTCCTGGATTAGGGGGTCTCCGTATAGCCGGACTATATCTTTTGTCCGGACTATGAAGATACAAGATTAAAGACTTCGTCTCATGTCCGGATGGGACTCTACTTGGCATGGAAGGCAAGCTAGGCAATACGGATATGTATATCTCCTCCTTTGTAACCGACCTTGTGTAACCCTAGCCCTCTCCGGTGTCTATATAAACCAGAGGGTTTTAGTCCGTAGGACAAGATACAATCATACCATAGGCTAGCTTCTAGGGTTTAGCCTCTCTGATCTCGTGGTAGATCTACTCTTGTACTACCCATATCATCAATATTAATCAAGCAGGACGTAGGGTTTTACCTCTGTCAAGAGGGCCCGAACCTGGGTAAAACTTCGTGTCCCCTGCCTCCTGTTACCATCTGCCTAGACGCATAGTTCGGGACCCCCTACCCGAGATCCGCCGGTTTTGACACCGACAGAGAGGATCATGAAGGCCCAGGCTCTGAGGAACACGAGCATGGGCGGCTACATGTCGAGCAAGAAGGCGATGGAGATCAACCCCGAGAACGCCATCACGGAGGAGTTGCGCAAGGGCGCTGACGCAGACAATAACGACAGTTGGTCAAGAACATGGTGATGCTCAACACCTTCGATACCAGGACCCATCGCATGTTGAAGCCGGGCCTAAGAGCATCTCCAGCCCCCCCCCCCCAGTGCCCCCAGGAGCCTATTTTTCACCGGTGATGTAAAAAGGGCAAAAAAGGGCCCAGGCATGCCCCCAAGACCTCAAAATGGCGTCGACGAACCCAGGCCAAACCCAGCGCGCTGGGGGCCTATTGGTGGCGCCGGCGAAAGCAACATCCAATCCTATTCCCCCACGCGTCCTTTTTTCTGACCCGCCCAATCACTTTTTTGCCCGACGACTGTCCTGGGGGCACCAACGGCTGGAAACACGTCCTCGCTTTTATCCGGCTGAAGCATTTTGCCCCCCAGGATGTGCTATTTTTGGTCCGGTGATTGTCATGCGGGGCTCCAACGGTTGGAGATGCTCAGCCCCCCCCCCAGTGCCCCCCAGGACCTTTTTATTCGCCGGTGATGTAAAAAGGGCAAAAAAAAGACCCAACCATGCCCCCAAGACCTCAAAATGGCACTGGCGAACACAAGCCAAACCCAGCGCGTTGGGGCCTGTTGGGGGCGCCGGCGGAAGCAACAGCCAATCATATTCCCACACGCATCCTTTTTTCTGACCCACCCAATCACTTTTTGCCCGACAACTGTCCTGGGGGGCACCAACAGCTGGAAAAACGTCCTCGCGTTTCATCCGGCGGAAGCATTTTGCCCCCATGGACATGTTATTTTTGGTCCGGTGATTGTCCTGGGGGGCTTCGACGGGGATGAGCCTGCTGAGGCTGACATGGACATGCCACGGGCGAGAGCAAGACGGAGGAGGTCGACGAACGTTTACTGATCTTTTGGGTTACTGTCGCGTGGTCGATCTGCTTGTCTTTTCTGGTTTCTTGTGCCTAGCCTCCTATAGTGGGGCTAGGGAATGGTGGTTATGGAGTCCCCATAACTGTGTATCGTAATCATTGCTTGTATATATCATCTTTAGTAGTACGCCCTCCGTTTTTATTTACTCTGTATATTAGTTTTGGTCAAAATCAAACTTTGTAAACTTTGACAAAGTTTATAGACAAAAATATTAATAACATATACACTAACAAATCAATAGTATTAGACTCATTATTGAATATACTATAACATCATACGGATTTGTTATTGTAAATGTTCATATATTTTTTATAAACTTGGTCAAACTTTATTAAGTTTGGCTTCAGTCAAATCTAATATGCAGAGTAAATAAAAACAGAGGAACTATTATCTTTCAGTTAATGGTCTCTTTTGCTTGTTTTGGTTTCTTTTGGCCTTCTCGGTATTCCTCTATTCTTTTTTTTGGCGAGCTGCTAAGGATCCGCGACTTGGTTCTTAATGATCTGAAATAACTTTCAGTTATGTGAGGACAAAACAAATTAATCACTGCCAGGTCACGTAAACAGTGTTGACGCCTACATCATGGATGATAGTCGAACATAAATCTGCGCACTAGAATGTTGAAAGTCAGCAGAAGTTGCACATGCAGGTATACTCTGCGCACTAGAATGTTGAAATTCAAGTTGACTCCTGATCTCCCAATGCCTGAAGATCTGTAGAAGCTGCAGTCTAACCCAGAGATATTGCTGAAATATAAATGCCTCGTTGCCTTCAAGTCAAGTTCGTGTTGTTGTTGTTATTTCTGAGAGAATACGAGCTTTTTGTAAAAAAAAAATCTTTCGCTGGAAAAGGGACGTGAGGGAGATAAACTGCGCAGCCGTCGGATATAACATAAGGAAGCCCCACTGGAACAAACTTGCTCTCATAATTAATAAACGAAATGGCAGACTAAATTCAGCACTTGATTTCGTTCCAACAGATAACTCAACATGCATAATATTTATATTACTATTGTGTCTATGATATCTCATTCCCCATTACATAACTCAACACCATAATTTACAACCTCTATGATATCTATGATAACTATCAGCAGTTCAACGACATACATTAATATTTTTCAGATATCTCTAATGCTAGCAGTAGTTCCACACTTCAGAGACGAATGTAGTCCACGCCGGCCCTGATGCCGACAATTGCGCTGGCATCCAGCACCGCATCGAAGAATTGAGGCCAGTGAGTTTTTCGTTCCAGAAAAGCTCGATGGCCTGGTTGACGCGCCCGATGAAGATGTTCATGAAGTTCGCCACGGCGCCCACCTCCACGGGCTGGCCGATGCCGCTCCCAACACCGTTGCCGAGGTGGGTGAGGGCGTAGGCGTACGCGAGGAGGCGGCCTTGGCGTTCGTGGTCGAAGAGATCCACACCAACTGCTGGCACGAGGTGCTGCCTCGTGTCAGCAACTAGTGTGCGCGCGCGGTCCAGGAGTCGGATGGAGTCCTTGTTGTTGACGACGGCGCCCAAGTCCTCGGCAACGCCCGCCAATCGAAGCATCTGGGGCGCGAAGTCGAGGCAGCCGATGCCCCGGACGGTGATGGAGACCTCGCCCGGGGCAGGTAGCTCGTCGAGCGCGGTGAGCTGGTCGACGACGGCCTCCATCTCGGCGAGGTTGTCGGCGAGGTGTATCATTGCTTGAGGTTGGGGGTGGGGT